>NC_007982.1:207500-265000 GCF_902167145.1 Zea mays
ACGACACAGGAGCGGGATTCTCTAAAAAGCCAAGGTCGTGGGTGGCCAAGAGGGCCCACTTGGAGACTTGGGATCTCAGCAGGAAATGTGAAGGTTGCTTAAAGCCGGCCGATAGGCGAAAGAGAATCCAAAAGTTTTGTTCTGATCTGAGTAGGCTCAACATAGGGAATACCCTAACCCTGGGAACCGGGGCATATAAATCCGCTTATGGCATTCACCCAAGCATACAGAGACAGATGGAATGGAATGAAAGAAAGAAAAAGTAGCTCCGCAGCTCACCCAGAAGAAGAAAGACCCGCCGCTAACCTAACGATTTGGAAATCCCTGGTGGGCTGGGCCTGAAAGACAAGTGTGTGTGGATTTCTACATCCTCGTCTTTACTTTAAGACACAACTCTTCTCTTTCTCGGTCAAATGACTTGCGATAGTCTACCTTGAGTAGGACCATAGGGATCTTATGTTTGTGGCGAAAGATAAGTGGTTCTGTCACAACCAATAAAGTTTCTATGAGTGAGCGACCCACGCCGATTGATACGTGTCAATGTCAATAAGTGGATGAGTGTTGTTAAAGACAATGTTTGTTCCTCTTCTTTGAAACGATTTTGATGAATCTCGAAATGATACTGATTGGCCTGAAATCCTCGACGGTGTTGGCATCTTTTTTCTTTGGGAGGAGAGTGATGGATGCCTGGGTTAGCCTCCAAACATAAAGGCCATTGCTATGAAAGAGCTGCAAGAGAGAAAGCAGTTGCGGGTGGATGATGTCCCAGAAGGCTTGGATTACACAGATTCTACCAGAGGATGTTGAGATGCTCCCATTGCAACTCACTGATGGAGAAGAACTGGAGAGCTCAGCTAGAGCTGGAGGAGGTGGTAGTACCAGTTCCCTACTGGTACCAGTGGTGGCTTGATCACTTCAAATTGGAGGGACTATTGGGCCAAATTCCCATACTGTAAAAAAAAGGTTTTTTTTCTTCCTGGTGGTGGTTTTGTGTTTCGGTGAATAATAGGAAGAGGCCGCCAAGGCGCGGAGCGATGAGTATAGCCCATTAGGAGTAGGAGAACCTGTTAAGAAAGCCGGAGCAGAAATCCAAGCTTCTGGTAATTTATTCAATTACTTGTACTTGAACTGTTTTTTCTTTCTTTGTTGAATTATTTATTTCTCTTTTGGTATGTTGGTTATCTAAAAGCATCTGTGACTTGTTTTAGTACTTTCGTCACAACTATGGCATTGGCATGGGCCTTTGCTAAACTAGACTATCAGAGCTCGATCATGGCAAACGAAGGAACTCAGACCCGATCTAGACAACTTGAGGAGCAAGTTAGAGCTATGAGAGAATCCATGGATAAGATCCAAGCAGATCTAGCCGAACGGATGCAACAACAGAGTGAAGAGTTTCAAGCTCAAAAACAATTACAACAACAACAGTTTGAGAAGCAAGTAGTTGAGTCTATTTTTTAAATACAGAGAGAGGTTAGTGGCTTCAACCTCTCACAAAGAGGGATAGAGGCAACACCTTTTGACGCCCTCCAATTTAGACTCACACTGCAGGGGCAATAGAACAATTTAGAATATGCGGTAGTGTTAGTAGTTTTTTACATCTATTAGGCATTTTTGCAAATACATGGATTTTGTGTGTGTAACCAAGACAATACACCTCAACGTCATCTTATCGAACACATAAAGGGGACTGGCCTCTTTCACTAAGACAACAATTATGGCCGTGTAGATGCAGTATTCGATGTTTCACAAAACAAAGACAGAGGAGGTTGTAAGAGAGACCTTGTCAGTGCGAAGGAGAGGAAAGGCGTGTCGAGAAGAAGACACCTGTCCGGAGAGGTGCAAAGGAGAGCCGCGAGAGGAAATGCAATTCTCGGGTGAGGGAATGGGAGGCTAGCAACCTCGTTTGAAGCGGATTTAAAAGCAGGGAATTATCATTCGAGAAATACTCCCCCTCTTGCAGCGAGAGCCCACTCCTACCTAAGGAAGGGGCTTGTAGATCTATATTTGGATTAAGGGGCGGTATGGATGGAAGAGCGCTTCTATTCTATTGGTAGGCAGTCGCTGGCCGAGGAGGCTGCTCTCTCTATCTAGAATGAAAAGAGGAGAGAAGTAGCACGCACTGGAGTGGGAGTGGTTCCAGTGCCGAAATCGCCCTTTCTCTTATTCGTACTAAACTAAGGGGGAGGAGGGCTTATCTTAATATTCCATCTTGTTTGTTAGCTGACAACTCCATCCATCTTGCTTGTGCTCATTCTATCACTATCACTATGGGGCTGGGGCACCACATATATAAGCATTGGGAGATCGATCTAATTCTACCAAAGGCAAAAGAAATGGGAAGCAAAGTGTTGGTTATCTAGCTAGTATAGAGATGATGCAGTATCTTCTCTTCATTGGCGAGACAAGCAAAGAAGTAGATTCAAAAAAGCAAAGTCAAGCAAGCAGCAACATTGGTGACTTTATTGAGTCTTGTCCTAGTTGATCTGGAAATGCCCGAAGAAGCCTTTGACTCATCCAATGCTTAATTGGTTGTCCTAATTTCTTTCTTGAAAACATGTACGAAATGAAAGACTTATGTGAATAAGATCCAATTCTATGAGAACATTCACAATTGATCGATAGCTCACAAGCTACCTGCTTATAGGCGGGGCATCAGTTGTAACAAACAGGGGAGTCAGGTAAGAAGAATCAGCCTCGGAAAAGAAGAATTCAGCGCTCATATCCTCGTTTCCAACATGCATTCGTAGGCAAGTTTATAAGGTGGAGGAAGCAACTGTTTTGAATCCTGCAAACAGAACGTTTGAATCTGATCAGTCTATTGATAAGTAAGCACTTGAGCCAGAGAGACAAGCAACTATAGGTATAAATAATTCAGCAGAAACTCTTGGTTTCAGTTCAGCAGTGTTTACGACGCATTGAGCAGAAACGTTGAAATAGAAGCAGAGTTTCTTTTCTGTTGGACTTTGTGCTTGCCTTTGAAGGAGGAAGAGTGTGGTGCCTGCAGAGATAAGCTGTTGAGATGCAGAATGAAACCAGAAATGCCTTTGTTGAGAAGCTTGTTCATTATCCTTTTCAGTTGTTCAGTGTACGCGTCCTGAGATGTGCAATCCTTTAATGAGAGGAGAGTATCATCTTCTAAGGTAATGAGAAATTCTCTGGTCTTCAAATTGAGGGCAAATGGGCTATGTTTATAGAGCCAATCATGACATCGTATTCTTTCAAGTCCAGGACTCTAAGGTTGTTGTTGAAGGCATGTTTCTGAATAGAGAATGCAGTGTCTGCTATGATTGCCCCAGATGTAAGTTGGCCTCCCCCAGCCACAGCTATTTTAGCCGAATTTTTGGATATGGCAAGTGGTTTTAACTGCGAAAGACAAATCAATGAATGTACTTGAACTGCCGGTATCAATAAGGGCAATGCCTGTTTGTCCACCAACAGTGACCTTGACTTAAAATGTGCCAGCAGTGACCAGCCCTGAAACTGCATGAGCCGAAATATGCATGAGATACTCATTTGGAGGGGAGTCCTGATCCTGTGGGATTTCATTTCTTCTTCTTCTTGTACTGCAATCTCTTCTGTGGCATCATTTGGTGTGTAAGTTTCCTGCATGACATTGCATTGATAGTAGGGATTAACTTGCATTTGTGACCGGGGACCCATTTCTCACCACATCTCCAGCATTCACCAGCTTTTCTAGCTCTCTGTTGTTGCACTTGGGGAGCCGCACCGCAGGTTGTTCTTTAGTTTTGTCTGGTGTGGTGGTAGCAGGTTCTGCACAAAAGGAGAGTTCTGTATGGAGCAGCAGTGATTTGTCTCTGATATGAAGAAAACTGTTTCTTAGGTGGGGCACTGCGTTCCATGTCTTTGGCCTGCCAGTACGCATCAGTCAGGGACTCTGGATGGAGAGGCCTGAGTTGGTGTTTGATGTCATGACGAAGGCCGTTGACAAAGCATTTTACAAACCACTCTTCGGTTAGCTCTGGTGTATCTTGTTTCAACATAGTCATGAAATCTTCAAACTTATCAATATAAGCATTGACTGTCATGTTGTCTTGTTTCAGTGCATTGAAAGTTTCAGCAACTTCATAGGGACTGTATGCAGAGAAACGATGAGTAATCATGCGACAGAAATCTGACCAAGAGGAATCTTGCCCAGTGGTCTAATATGAATAAGAAATGGCAGCTATAACAGAGATTTTTCTCAATCGCTCAGCTTGAAGGTAGGTCCTTGTCACTAGAACGAAATGCAAGGGTTGGTGGATCGGTGATTTCTGATAATACAAGCAAGGACACACCTCTGGCTGTATCTTGTGAGCCAGCCCTTACCGAAGGCATGATGGAGTGAAAGATCGGGACTCTTGGCTATCAAAAGAGCGAGCCGAAGTAAATTCGACAAGAAAGCTATCCGATGTATATTCGTTGGATATGATAATGAGCGAAAATGGTGGAAGGTTTCACTCCAGCAGGGGCCGCCGTTCCGGACCCAACCCAACAGAGGCAGGGGTAATTCTTTGCAGTCTAATGAGGCTGGGACAAGCTTTGCTTTTGTACTGGTTTGGTTGAAACTGAGGATTTGGTATAGCAAAGACCGTCACCATCCCAATAGAGGGCTCCAGAGAACACTCTAAAAGGGGAGCATGTGGTCAACCACCAAGAATCTAGCAGTGGGCCTAGCTTCGTACCATGATCAATTCACTCTCTCTCGAATCTTCAGCATCCATTGCGCTTCTTTCTTGTGTTGACCGAAAAAAGCTCGGTATGATTCAATACATTCTAGGAACCTGGGGCAGTGAATCGATGAATTGGAGGACAGACCGCTTTTACTAGTTATTCTTGCAGGGGTCTTGGGCAATCAAGACCAGCCAGTGACTCAATGAGGAAGGGAGAGTGGGATAGCTACAAGCGATCCAGGGAGTCTTCCGTAAGACAAGATCGACTTCCTTTTGCACCTGTTCCATTTGTTGAATGAAATACCCCCTTCCTACGGTGAGTGTTGGGTGAGGGAAGGGATATTTTGATTGAAGAGCTCGCTTTGTCGAAATCCCTATAATGAATAGCATTTGCTGCTGCCGAATAAACCAACTTTAAGATGGGATAAGATGCTCAATAAGGCATGAGGGTCAGTATCATAACGGTTTCCTCCTAGTAAGGCCACTCATCAAGAACTCTTTTTTCTATCCAACCAGTCAAGACAGACTCACATTGAGCGTAGGTCTCAACCCCTTACCTTTCGCCATGCGCTGAATTCCAATTCCAATCAGTTGACACTTTGCACAAGAACTAGCAAGAAATGAAATGATAAGAAAAACCATATCACCTTGCGACGTCTACTTTCATTTGAATAGGAACATAGGCATCCCGCGTGGGGGAAAACCCTATCCCCCATCTTTCACTTCCCCTTTAGATGAGAAGCCGAAGGTGGCTATCAATATGGCACCTCGAAGAGCATAAAAGCAATGAGCCCGAAGCCTGAAACCTGAAACCATAGATTGAACACTCAAAGAGGATCAACCTAGTCAATAGATTGAGACACAACCTGCTTACTCACCTAGGGTCGGTCCGGCTCCGCCTACTACTCCTATCCTACTTATCCTTTTTTTTAAGCTAGAAACAGAGCAATAGCCATACAATGGAGAGCATAACCTAAAGGAAAGGGGTGGGTCGAAGGATAACTAAAGGTGACAAGTCGATCTATTTTTGAGAGAAGAGCTAGAGCAGTTGACAGCTCACTAAGGAGTCTGTCTCGTCTAGTAGAGCTATTATCCAATGGGTCACCAGAGTAGAGATGACCTTTTAACCATAGCATCTGACTGTATAAAATGGCAAGGTGTTTGTTAGTGCTTCCCTTTCTTTATCTAGCAAGATATCAATAAGGCTGATGGCTAACCAGAGAATCATTGCCATAGGGTTCTCGAGAGTCAACCCTGTCTGGCCTACAAGCTTTTGGAGTTAGAGAATGTACACTCTATGAGGTGTAAACTGATGTAGAGGATCCAGACAAACAATACCCTTGAAGAGTTTTATGAGCATAGTCATCGAACTTCACTATACTATTAGGTTTGTCATGACATCTTCCCTCTTCAAAAGACTATTTTTAAGAATGAATCAGGGTTTTTGCGCTCCTTGGAATCAGGCCTATACGTAGTGTATGTAAGCCGCCTGCTGCTGCTAAAGCAAGGTATGAGGGTTAAAGTAAGCGATGCACATCTTGATATACTCAATTAAGTAAGACTATCTTATCTAGTTCTGTTTATGCGTCTAGTGAGCATTGAACTCCTTTGACAAGCGCAATGCTTCTTTATCGATCAGTTAGACGCTTTATACCAGGTTAAAGCTGAAGTGACGATACCAGTGCCTGCCGAACTTCCAAGCCCTCAAATATCGAGGATATGGTGTGCCCCGTTACCTTATTTCTAGGTGTAATAAAGGCTCTCCCCCGACTAGAAGGATCCAGGGACAACGGCTATTTCCTCCTAAAATATTGGCAGTAGCCGAAACGACTGGAAACCCAGGTAGCGGTCCGGAAAGGGCAAAAGGGCAAGGTGAGTAGTGAAAGCAAGAACGTTCTTTCGCATATAGAGCGACTGCCCAAGCCCTGATTCAGGGTTACTGGTCCACACCAACTGATCAGGTATCGGATAATAGGGAATATTTGTTTCAGCCGTGGTCCAGTCCAGCAGCCTCTTTTCGATCCAAGAGTCGCATGAGAAGAAAGCTTCCGGTTAGCTTCAGTTAGTGTTAGTTAAATAGAACGGGAACCTCGTAACTATGCCAAGCCAAGCCCGATCTTGGTTCCAATGCTGCAGAGAAAGGTTATGGGTAAAAAGAAGGTCTTTATCCTGGTGCTGCGGAGACCGGTGTTGCTGATCGAACTCATTTTCTTTCGAGGAGATCGAAAATCTCTGAATTTCTGCGAAACGAATTGACATATTTATTGCGAGTTGAAAAGCGAAAGGATGAAGACAGATTTAGATCCTCTGAAAGCGCAGGAAGTATGCCTTTTGAGCTTTTTCTCCACCCACCTCTGAGCATCCTGTTGGAATGGTCCTAGGAAAGACTACGTACGAGAAATCATTCTCACAGCCAACTTTCCTTCTTCTGAGCAAATAAATGTAGTATTTAGTCCAACCAATCATTGGTGAATCTCTTGTATGTCTTTCGTGAAAAGTGGAGTATTTGTGCCCAAGATCTTTCTATCCCCTTTAGTAGGTGCACACATCTCGTATGGTAAATATACCATTGTGCCCTATAAGGTAAGATTGATTGACGGAGTCAAGAGATGGGGATCTTGGTTTAGCAGCGGCTGCCTGTCCTTTTCTTTCGTGAAAGGTATGATCTAGAGTGTGATTCTGATCCCGTGATTGGGTGCTTGGCGTAGAATGAGTGGAGCATACTAGGAATGCCGAATGCTCGCTCAGTGAGGGAGCTCTGTTGGAGAAGAGTGGGACTAGAAAGATGGAATACCCATGTAAGGCCAAT
Source organism: Zea mays (assembly GCF_902167145.1). Lineage (NCBI taxonomy): Eukaryota > Viridiplantae > Streptophyta > Magnoliopsida > Poales > Poaceae > Zea > Zea mays. The sequence goes on from NC_007982.1 coordinate 214,983, forward strand.
AGTTGAGGTACCTGGATCCAGACAAAACTCCCTTTCATTGAAACGAGTACTCCACATCTTAGGGTCCCAGCCAGCCTATGAGCAAAGCTAGGAAAGCATTCTTCTTCTTTCCTCAGGATGAAATAATTCGGTGAAACTATTATTCTAATAAGGCCAGCCCTATCTAGATCCCGTAGCTTTCTTTTCTAGAGAACTTCATCTTTAAGCTTGGCTCCCTGGAGTGTTCGACGTCAAACTAGCTACTCTGCTGTTCGGAACTCACTATTCGTTTGGGCTATGGCTCTCAGCTTGAAAAGAAGAATGAAATTAGGGCAGGCGGGGCTCTCTATTAATTGGGAACACTTCATTCTGCTGGCTACCTTGCATCAAAGAAAACTTCCTTGCTGGCTGCACTCCGCGCACTTCAAGGAGTAAGTATACGCTTCCTTCGGTCGAAGCAATAAGGTCTGTTTCACTGTTGGACTCGAAGTATCATGGGCTCTTTCCCATCTAACATATGTGTGCTCCGGACAAACACTTGTTTTCATCGTTGATCTCCTAATCCTACTGGGAACTCTTAGTAGGTGGTAGCTCATCTAATCCTTTAGCTTCGCAGGCTTTCGTTTCTCTCTTTCGGTAAAACCTATTCCAATTCTCGTAAATAGTATGTATTCGCTGATATCGAAATCAGGGTTTTCCGCTTTGGATCGCTGCGCTGGGTGGAGAAGAGGAATCAACGATAAATCCAGGAAAGAGCTGCGAAAGAAAAGCGTGACGAGCAAAGTCAAGTCTGCCTTTCTATTTCTTCTTTATCCGCTTTGAGATATAGTTGCCTTCCTTGGCAAGGGATTTTTCACCCAGTCACTGTAGTTAGGAAAAAGAAGCTAGTGAACGTGGAACTCCATCCTCTTTTCCAGGCGGGACAGAGAGAGTGGATTGGCTTTTTCCTCCCATCCCAAATAAAGAAGACTTTGAGGAAGGTTCACCTTGTATCAAAAGCAAGTCAGAATAGTTTCTATTCCTAGTCAAGATTCACTCTTTCTTTGCATGAAGGCTTTGAATATAAACAGCACTCTGTCACGATTCGTGGGATTTGAACTATTAGAAAAGTCCGTCCGTGTGCCAAACCCAGATCAAGTACTGTACATCAGGATCCCCCCAGCATAAACACTAGAGAACGACTGTGGTTATCCTCACAAGGGGAACAAGCAACGGGTCGATTGCACATCTAATGAAAATCTATGATATTCCTATCTTTTGTCATTTGAAATGAAATTCAATGATTTCGATCAACTTATCTGGGAATCTGTCATTCCATTTGTTCCACTTTCGTTTTACTGAAATAACTCACTTGAGTTGAAGTAAGTCAACACCTTTCAGTTGAGCAACTGTCTTTAGAGAGGGAATAACCAGCGTTTTAGCGATAATCTAACAAAATCATCAGTGAAAAGAGAATCAAGCCGACTTCGAACAGCTAAAATCCAATTCCCCACGGATCGTAATCGCTTTCCCATGCTTTTTTACTTGTTGCCCAAGCTAGCTTAGCTTACTACAGCTACTGATACGGCAACTCAAGCTACTAATCTAATATATGTCTTTGATTCTTGTCTTTCATGCTTCGCCGCTGGGATTCATACCACGGAAGCGACTACTACTTATAGCTAGAAAAGGGAATTCAAGGTGGTAATTAATACTCCTAAAAAAGGCTACTCACTACTACTGGGCCACTAGCTTTTATTCCTATACCTGACTGGCTAATCTGAGGGATACGGCATGGCAAGCAAGCAAACTTATAGGCAAGCCGGTAAACTACTAGGAAATCGGAAAATCTTTCTTTTACTACTTTTTCTGATAACACTCTCGAAGCGAGCAAGCACTACTTGCAACCTGATATCTATCTTTCAATCTTATTACCTGCCTGAAAGTCTTATAGCAAGCAACTTATCTTATTACTGTCTTTCCTAATACTCTAGGTAATAGCAACTCAGATTCGCTTCCTCTATTTCTTCTATCTCTTAATCTGTATAAGAGAGAACCCCTTGGTAAAAGTATAGAAACTGCATATCAGCTTACGACTAGAATTCTTATTTGTTACCGCGCTCCAAGCTACTGAACATAAAAGCTATAAGCATGAAATCAATCTGCTAAGCAAGCTTACTACTTATTAACTTGAAACCGGATAGCTGACCTTTATTCCTATAATCGAGTGGAGTTCTTCTATCTGACTCCAAACCGGGTACGCCAAGCTCCATACAGTAGATACGAGCCGGTAAACTACAATCTGGTATTCTTAACTCCGACTTTGAAACTGCTAGCTGGTAAAAAGAATGAAGGACCATAATTAATGCTATCGAGGCCCCAAGTCAAGCAACAAAGCTTCTAGCCGATAGAAAGAATGGGTACGAGCCTATCTTGCTAAGACAAGGGAAACTCTAGCTGCACTTACTCCTTGGTCAGTATAAACTACATGGCTTACGAGAAGCTGCTCTTCAAACTCACAGCCAACTTGGAGTCAGATTTCCAGCCGCTTATAAACGGCATAGAGAAGTAGGAGCCTCGCATACAACCTGAACTCTGGTATCAAGCCTGCCAACTCAATTCTATCTGGGTAAAAGGGCAATATACGAAAGGAAGGATCGATAACTGATTTATGGCTTTCAACCTGCTAACTTAGCATCTTATTTCTTTCTCCCAATCTGGTATCGACTAATAAAGCGCGCCTTCTAACTCATATCTGTCTTGCTATCTTCCATCTAATACCAGTGAAACGACAACTCCTGATAGACCTTCTGATACGACAACTGCGACTTGCAGTTTGATATCCGGCTTGAACTGTTCTATCTGGCTTTCTATCTCATATCCGCAATTAAGAATTCAAAGCAGTAATTAAAGTATGGATACGATGGCTTTGCCTTGCGTTCTTCAATCATGGCTTTCAAGTCTGATAACCGCAATTAGGAATTCAAAGCACTCTCGAGGCGAGCACAAGCAATCTGATAGAGGAGCTACTAATACTATAGATAGGAAACGCCTAAGCAAGTATGATACGAGAAAGCAATTCTATCTTTGACTGGTTTTTCAAACTGATAACTGCAATTCAACTCCCGGCAACTACAAACCACTAATCTTATTCCTTACTTCAATTCTTGTACCAAGCCTACTTAATTTCCAATCTCACTACTTCCTTTTCAACTTCTAACTTATATGATTGATACGAAAAGCGGACTTGAAAACTTAAATTAACAAGGCACGACAACTACAGCTACAAACTCGAATGCAAAAGCCGATACTACTACTCAATTCACTCAGCTTACGACTCTTATTCATGGCTTTAAATCGTATAAGCACTAAGTCAAACTAGGGAAAACTTGCAAGCTTAACTTGAACTGCTAAAACTGAATAGGCCGATACGAGAACTCAATACACTATCGAAACTAACACTGCTGGGTAAAACAATAGAAACTACTGCTCGGCTACTCCCTAATACCAGAGAAATGGCATCACGGCTTGCAGCTCTTCTTGCTAAAACAGATGAAACTACTACTCCGGAAACGAATACTCAATCTTCAACCAAAGCTTCAAATCTGATAACTGCAATTCAACTATCTGACTCGCATTCTTACTCTCACTGATAAAAGTATGTAGACGACAAGAAGGAACTAGCCTTATTTGCCACTTTCAACCAGCCTCGCGTTCTTCAATTAATACCACGTAACCGAGCAATCAAGCCTACAATTCAAACTAGAAAACAACAGCTCGAATACGAAGATTTATAAGCGAAAGCGAGAGTTAACATCTTCCTTGAGCTATGGAAACAACTGCCTAACGAAAAACCTTATTCACTGACTTTATATCTGCTAACAGCGATTACTACTACCGCTCTCGAAGCGAATACTCAACTGCCAATCTCATTTATGCCTCTTAATAAACTAGCTGGTATTCTGATAATCGACTTTCAGTCTTCCTTGCAGGCAGGCTTTGTAAAGCACTACGGATACGCCCTTATTAATACAATTGATAGGACTTATTTACTTGTTTTGTATGGTTATTTGTCCCTTCTTTCTATTGCTAAAGGTTAGTTTTGATTCCTCTCTCTATCGTACTCTTATTCCTCTAATCCACTTACAATCTGATAGTTGCTATGGAGCCTGAGCTCAGACGTAGATAGGGCATCACGGCTAGAATTCTTCTTTATGAGTCCAATTCTTACTTCTTCCTTTCGAGTCTTATATCGTACTGCAATTATGATAGCTGCTCTACTAATACGAGAGGTAGGCATTTATAATAGTATTTATACGAAAAAGAGGCTTTGCAGAAAGAACTATAACTAGAGAAGGTCAAACTGCAAACTAAAAATAAAACTGTAGAAACGACAGAGCGGCTGTCAAACCTTATTTGCTTACTCGTCTGCTTACTACAAGCAAACTGATTTATGAGTTGCAACCTTACTTATGACTTGTATTCTTCTTGCTGAGAAAGAGAGTTCAAAGCTGCAATTGCTCATGCCTCTAAGCCCATCCTTTTTTAGGCTTCTTTGGGAATCCCCTTTCCAATCAGATAGATTTCGAGATAGATTCACTCCAGTGTGGTGTCCCGGCTCTGATACGCTTCCTTTATACGATCTCAGAGTAGCTTTAACCTTTAATAGAGGAGTGAACCCACATGGGAGAAGAGAGGAGTAGTATGGGAGAGAGTCGTAGTTCAGAATAATCCCTGTATCATAACAATATTTCTGTATCGAGTGAGTAGCTTGGATTGAATTCCTCTTAGAGTTTCCATTCCTATAGGTGGGCCTAAGGTTGGGTAGTTTGTATTCCTCTCCCGCATTGAGAGAGATTCCAACTCCTATAGAGAAATACTCAATAAAGTACTTGGCAAATAGTAAAGTCTTCGGAGGATGCGTGTCAATAGAATTCGGAAATGCAGCAATAATAGGACCAACTGGACCAGAAAGTCAGATATACTGTTGCAAACTACTGATCTAGTCAGGATTTAGAAAGGTCGATGAATGGAACCTTGTAGAACTATACTCCCCAGAAAAAAGGAAACTATTTACGGGTTTCAACCCTCATGACAAAAACAAAAAATTGAAACATCAACACCACCAACCCCATCTAACGCTTGATCGAAGTAGGCATTGGCTGACTGACCTGACTTCGATTCTGTAATGAACTTACTCAAACAGGAATCGCTGCTTACGATCTTCATTCGGCACTTCCTTTCTATGTTGCTAATACTACTTAAACTACAAGCAGATTCGCTGACTTGCATTCTGATGTCCGACTGGAAAGCTTATACCTGATAAATAGAATGATACGTATTCAGCGGCAACTCCACTTTCAATCTGGTATCCGGCTTGAATTCTGGTATTCTCCTTGGATTCCTCTAAAGGGCATACAAACTTCTAAGTAGAACGGAAACCTGATAGCTGACCTACATTCTTCACTTCGTACTTGAAAGCTTGCCACAGCTATTAATACTATCGAGACGCCAAGTCAAGCTTAAATACTACTTTCAGTTCTGATAACTTAGTGGCTAAAACAAGGGAAACTACTGCTTAATACAAGAGTTAATACCCCTACTACTAATGCTTGTCTTGAAACCTTATTTGCTTACTCGTCTGCTTACTAAAAGACAGAGAGCCGAGAAGCTTAATCACAGCTTTTATTCTTCTTACTGGACTTGAGTTCTTCTATTCTATCTTGATAAAACTATGTAAACGATAAGTAAGCTTACGGCATAACTTCTTGTATTCCGATAGCTGGCTTACTTACTTATATGGGAGCAGCTAATACAATATAAACAACAAAGAAATATCACGGCTACAAATCGAAATTCCTACTTTCAATCTGCTTGCAAGAATTGTAGCTGCTTCGGATACGACTAATGCTTGCTAATACTCTTGAAAACTAGAATCACGACTAGAATTCCTATTTGTTACTCTAAATCTGTAATTCACTGCTAAGACTGCTGATACGACAGCTCCATACCAGGGACACGCCTAATCTAATACTGATAAGTGAGTTTCAATCTTATATCCGGTAAGCGAGTAGCAAGCTTGAACTCTTCCTGCTAAAACTACTGCAACTACTTAGCAATGATGGAATTCAGAGAACTAGCTGTAATTCTGCTTTCTTCCTGTCAGTCTTATAGCAAGAAAGCAATCTGCTAACTTCAATTAACACTGTTTAAACGACAAGTCAGCTCTATCTTGTAAGCCTCTGTATACGAGAAGCAAGCAACTAATTCTGCTAACAACTGCGGAAACTCATTTTCGAAAGGGGATTTCCTTATTTACTTTATTTCATTTTATTTCATTTAATAGAAGAGCTGCTTCTTGAAGTGAATGATCGGAATTCAGAGACCATAGAGAATAATCAAATAGCGAAGGCCAAATAGAGAGTAAAGGAAAACAATGTGCTAACAGAAGCACAGGGAAAAGCATTCACAGATAGCCCAGAACATAGGCATTGAGTCTAGTAAATAAAGTAGTGGAAACGGGCTAGCCAAAAGAAGGTACTAGTAAAGATCAGTCACACGGGATTCGTTTTTCATAGACGAATAGGCTTTCGAGAGCAAAGGCCTTCCTTGGGCAAACTAGTTTCTCAATCAATGCTTATTCGCTTATTTGTCACAATAACATACAACACGTTAACCGAGTACTAATAACGTAATTCCGTATCCTTGTTGTTCAAGGAATAAAAGGAAGAAGATCTTAAACAAAATCCACAACTAAAGATAGTACTACTAGGCAGACAGGGACCCGCCTGACTATTTCGTTTTCTTCACAGAAAAGATGGGATAAGCTTTTGAATTCAAGCGCAGGGAGAACTACCAACAAGCACTTCAGAAACTCCAACTTACTCGGCATCTACTGAACATCACTTCTATATCTACTGAACATCACTTCTATGCTGATCTTTCCTCTCTACCTATACAACTGAAGTTTCCAGCTTTCCAGCAAGGTATTGGGATAGTTCACTCAGATTTTGAGATGGTTTTTGGGCAAGTGTTTAAAGACGGAACCTGGCCCAGTGTGACTTCAGGTAAAGTATGGCTGCCTTGTAGGACAGGAGTTTACTTAGCTGCATGCATTCATTGCAGACCTGGCTGCAAGCATCCATAGATAGCTGCCGAAGGTACTTGTCTTATCACTCTTTGGCAATCGAATTGACAGTGCATGTGTGGAAAAGAGAGCTAGTGGATTCCTTCTCGTTGTTTAGTCTGGAAATACACCAATAGCAACACAGAATGCTATTACGATACCTAAACTAACCCCTACTCTCCATTTTCTGTCTATATTATCCATAGGTATTTGTATTGCTGGTTCCTCTGGTGGTATGACCTCTTTCAACATAGCCATATTGTTAAAACTATTCTCATCAAAGGTAAAAGGAGTATCTCCCCGGATTGACATCACTATATCTGATATATCTTGAGTTTCCTGCAGTGTTATCTTAGTATACCCTTGTACAATAGCACTCTCATTGAGAAAGTAATCCCACGACATATAAAGCAGTTGATCTGGTTGAATATCTATATTACAAGGTATAAACTTGTACCAAACTGTAGTGTAAAAACCAACTCTGACAAGTGCGAAAATACTACCATATACAGTATTGATTCCTCCATCCATAGATGATTGATATAGTTGTCATTTTTATCAAACAATTGGTTAAATTATTGGATATGAAAAAATATTTCTTTGATAATGCACTTTTATAGGCTGGCCATAACACTGTTTCTAACCACTTATTACCATCATCTATCCCGGGTGTAAATTGTTTTAAAGATAGCAAATCTTTCCAAGAATCAAACTTCCATTTATTTAATGTTGCGTTAAAACTGACAATAGGAGATGTCCAAAGATAATTTGCACCCAGGATCATAAACTTCATATGATATTTGATGAATGAAATCTTTATTAGTTAATGAATCCATATATAACTTACTATGATATGCTAGTTGATCATTTAACGATTTGAATATATACGGGCCATTAGAGAAAATCTCATTAGAGATAATATCATTTGATCTATTAGAAATACTATTATTAGATAATAACTTCTTATATAAACCCACTACTTTCCACAATAATGTTCTATTTACAGATTCCACTGATGTACTACATTCAATATCCGGTACTTGGAATATATTAGATACACCTCTCTTGTCAAATACAAACTTTTCGAACTTACAATACAAATCCCTCATACGGTTGAAATCGGTTGTCATGATTGCTATACTTTATTAAATTAATATTTGAAGGTTGGTGGGGATTTCCATTTTTTAGAGTTGAAACTCCTACCCTAGTGCTCAATACTGTAGTGGTAGAGAGCTATTTTATCCCTAGTATACTTTGTACGTACGGCTAGAGATTGAAGGGAATCAACTTAGTAAGCATATGCCTACTTTCTATGTGAGTTAATCACGTGAACAGATAGTATCAACAGAGAAGTCACATAAGCACCTTCCAATCGAACTTCTTTTGCTAATTAACAAGAGACCAGACAATACAATAGCTCTTTTCATTTCCTATAATATAATACTGTACTTTATACGCTCCTATAATACTTATATGCAGAGAAACCCTATACGCAGAGAAACCCTTTCTTACTTATGCAGAGAAACCCTATACGCAGAGAAACCTTCTCTTACTCGAAACCCTCTCTTCCCCGAAGACAGTCTTCCTCGCCAACCCATAGATAGGCGCTTTCCTATATTATATATATGGATTCGTTCCCGGAGCCAGAGCGGATTCCATGAATTGACGTATATGCTATGAGCGTAGTTATCAATCAGGTACGCCGGTAGCAAGATTCCATCCCATCCCTGAGGATAGTGATTTCTGGTATAGAGTATTTATAGAAAACTCGTATCAAAAATATCATACCAAAAAGAAAGAAGAGATAAATGAGCCTTGTTTCCCGAGAGAGACCGCCATCTCTCAGGACTGCAGTCTTATAGTCGACAGCTCTATGTGGAGTTTTACAAGCCACCACTCTGGACCGTGGTCTTAGCTCTCACACCGAGAAAGCCTGCCTTCCCCCCAGAAGAAAGTCTTTCTCTCCCTCGTTTCGTTGTTAAAGAGAAAACAATTGGATGCTAGTTTGAGGTGAGACTAGTATCTCAAGTAACTCAAAATATCTCTGCTCAGTAACGTAACGATCTTCCTCATCTAATAAACATCCTTAAGGTGTGCTCTACCAGCTGATTGGCTAAGGCAAATCTTCCCCTCGAATATATTACCATCAACGTATAAATGGGATGAAAGGATTATCCCGATATTTATCAATATCATTCCGGAAATATAGATCACCTTCTAAAAATTTAGCGCACACATGATGCATATATGTGACGCTAAGTGCAAATAGTACTTTCTTTCCCAAGTCAGCATTATCCATCACTGACTGATTTTTATATGGTGACGAAACCGTCAAAGATGGGAAATTCAAAACGTATTGAAGCCTGACGTCCTTGCTAATTATATTATACATTACATCTACTATATTGGTATGAAATAGGTTGGCATGAAAGAACTCCAGAATAAAAGGCCAATCAGAATTATTTTTATTTCTCGCTCGAACGAACTCTCTGAATTCTTGTGTATAAACACAAGGATCATTCATTTCACAAAATGTTTTATAGTTCTCTATAACTGTCCAAATACTATCATTCTCTTTGCTCCCATTAAGCCACCATAGTTCACACATTTTTCCATCAATGATTTTGAAGATAGCTCTTACTTTTCTATTATCTTCATGAAAATCGACACCATCAGCGATAATATCAATATAGGTTCGATTGGTTGGGTGAGAATCAATCAAAGGGGTTTTCATTCCATCACCGTATAAACCTGCCCAAACTAAATTCTCCCACATGAGAGAACAATCATCTTCGTCTCCGAAGTAGGGATCAGCACTGATTGTGTTACCGCAGCCTATTAAAACATGAGGGATTTCGCTGTATTGTTCGATATCTTCTATACCCCCGACGGAGTTTACATGATAAACGTTTACCGCATAATGGAAGGCTACTTGTTTATTTATCATTTCCCTCCGTCGATCTATATTTTCAGTTACTATTTTCATTTGTTTGGCTAGCTCAACAAAATCAACATTAGGTGATACCGTGCTAAACCTTCTATCCCCTGGATCCATCCCTCCAGGGGGTCAGCGCATCTGTTTTGGGTACAGAGGGCCATAGGTTCGAATCCTGTCACCTTGATGTGGTATTCACAGGGGCCGAAGTGCAAAGCCCCGTAGCCTATCCGTGGTCGGGAAGGCAGGCGAAAAGCACGCACCAAAAAAAAAGAAAGCTATAATTTTCTTTTTTTCTTTTCTTCTTTGTAGTACACGAGTGAAATTGGTTACGGTGGTACACCTGTGAAATATATAAATGTTATGGTTGTACACGAGTTCCTTATATTATAGGTGTTTAAGACCGATTACGTCGGTTACACGAGCGGTAGTACAGCGAAAATGTTTTTCAATTTCACTTAGCTTGGTTACAAGCCTGGTAGGTACTACAGCGGAAATACAGTTGGTTTCACGTTAATTAGGTTATCTTGGTGGCAAACAAGTGCCTGGTAGGTTAGGTACTACGACTGAAATGGTTTATGATGGCACATACAGTACATTTAAGCTGTAGTACGTGGGCCTACTGTGGTATTGGATGTATTGGTTGTTGCCGAGTCTATGCTCGACCGCGCTCCCTCTCAGAATAGAGATCACGTTTCCCTTTACCCACCCAGAATCTGAAGTGAGTGTGGAATCTATTCTGCCTATTGGCAGATGGCTCTCTATTATCTTTCTCTGGGTCCCCATTATATTAATAAATATGAGTGTCAGGCTTGCTGTACTGAATCTCTTTATAGTCTACCTGTCAAGCCCAAGATAAGGGCAAGGGCAAAGCTCCAATAGAGCACTCGGGTCTGCCCCCTGAAATAGTTCTTGACGGCTCAGACTATTTTCTAGATCCGCCACTTAGCCCTGAGGAGGGTGCCTACTCGACCCAGTCAGGTACTACTCCACCGCCGGCCCCGAGTCACTCCGCAGGGGGCGGGGCTGCACCTTCTTCAATTTCTCCTGCAGATGAGGGGGAACCAGGGAGTCCACCACGTCCTTTCGGGTCTCTGACTCTGAGTAGCAGGGATCTCATATTTCATAATTTGAGTTTGCAGTATCTGGAAAGGACCAGGAGCCCAGAGGAACTTCTCAAATTAACTAATAAAATCTATGAAGGGAAGCAATCCGTACTTTCAGAGCTTAGGCGTTTAGCTGGCCCTTTCCATGGCCAAATCAATCCTGTTCCAGGATATGGATAGTGCGGGCAATGCAATACGAAACCCCCAAACCAATTGTGAGTATAATCCTAAAATGTTTCAAAGGATCCTTCTTGACTTGCAGCTGGAAGGGATCCAGAGTAAATATTATAGCCAATTCGTAAATCAAAGGGTGGATAGCATCCCAAAAGAATCCTGGAATAATTTAAGGATTGATGAATTACCTTTAAACCAATTCAATCAAGAAAAGTTCCTGCTTTTGGGCTGCTTTGTGAGTTGGTTCCACTGGCGTAACTACCCCCGGAGGGCGATGCGGGGCGAGGCTGGGGGCAGCCGACTCAATCCTTCCAAATCACTAGAAGGCAAGTTCATTCCTCTTGTGTGCGCATGCATTATCTAATGCTAAGGACTCTACAAGAATCGGTTAAGCTTTTCGTTTTAGTTTGATCGGAGTTCGGTACCGGTAGCTAAGGCAATCCCCTCTCCTGTCCTGTCCTGTGCAAGAATGAGGAATATCTTAGCTTAGTATAGACACGTGAGTAGCTAACAGAACTGAGTAACCGACTGACAGACAGAGTAGGATGAGGGATTGATGTCTGTCTTTGATTAGCAAAAGCAGAACTCTTATAGGAAGTTGACTGAGCACTCTCATAAAACTGGTAGGGAGATTTTTTGTGGTGTTCTAGGAAAATGAGCCATGATCATGAAGTGAAAAGCACGTGGTAACAAAATCGAATGAAAAGTACAGCCTATCTCGATTAACTGATCGAAACCTAGCGCATCATGTTTTCGAGTCGCCAGGTGTTTATTCTCTTGGAAGCAAGCCAACTCTGCCCACCCAATTCTATATATCTATCTTTCTTCTTACTAGTTAGATCGGAGCCGACACAAGGAATTGAATTGGTCGACGAAGCCAACAAGCAAGGTCCACAGCGCATTAGAAACAGGGCAAGCTAATAAGTAGGTAGGGTGGGACTTGAAAACGGAGCTAACTATGCATTCCACGGATGCAATAGCCAGAATGAACTGGGGCTGGCTTTTCTGTAACTAGTCTTTCCTGCTGCCCAACATTCTACTATTCGTTCCAACTCTTCGTTCCACGGAGCTAGGAAGAAGTCCTGCAAAAAGAAGAGATGCACTTCCGGCTGCCTGATAGAGTGAACGATTTGGTACGTGGTAACGCTGTAAAGTCGATATCTCACCCATGAATAGAGGGCTGGCTAGCATCTCACCTCAAAAAAGAGAAAGTTGTCTCACCATATCATATGCTCGTTTTCTAAATCCAGTGTTATGCTCTCTTCTTTGCTTACACCTGTTACGCACCTCTTGTGCAGTGACAACACTACCCGGGAGTTTATCTTAGCTGTCTGGGACTTACTCTCCTATCCACCACTGGTACTAGTCTGTTGGCCAACACTTTAGTAATGATCTTGGACAATAAGGAAGGCTGATTGGTCTATACTTTTATTCTGTTAATGGAGTACTGTAGAAGAGTTCTCCCAACCCAAGTATCTTCGGTTTCAGTTCTCTCTCTCTTTTTGACCTGCTACTCTGCTGTTGTTTTGGCCCTTCAAGGGAGGGTTGTTGAATTTCTGAATTAAGAATTAAGTAAGTAGAGCAGTTAGGTTATGAGCCTTGCGAGCTGTATGGGGGAGAACATAGCCTTTTGGCTTGGAATAATAAGTACAAAAAAGGAAAAAATCTCAATATGACAATCTGAATTACTTGATGCAGTAACATCAGGTTGTTCTGTCGTTCGACTTATCGTTCATCTCGCTGTACTTCTCTATCGAAAGATAAGGGTTCATCGAAGAAAGGGAAGGGAACTATCCGCTCTTGTCCTTCAATGAAAGCAAGCCGGATCCGATGAAATCTTCACTCGGTAATAGTATAGAGTAGAGTGCTCCATTGATAGTGGTGGATTGGACTTCTTGAAATAGATATATATATGTGAAAGAAAGAGATGGTTTCTTGCTCGGTGAAAGGAATATCACTATCCCTCGTCCTAGGGTTTTCCTGCTTGATTCTCTTTTCAGTGAGGGATGCCCACTTAATCTTAATAAAGTAAGTAAAGAATGATCGATTCGATAGGAAGCACTGGTTCAAGGAATAACCCTTGGATGCTGATCTCTGGTTAAAGGATTAACCGTCGGATAGCGAGCTGGAATCGAACCAGCAATTGAATCTTGTCGCTACTTTGGCGGAGTAGACCGAGGGGGAATGTAGAGTATAGTTTACGACAAAAGGTGTTCTAGGACCAAAGGATCGAAGAGTGCGGCCTACTGTACTTGAGGATTAGGAATATGGAAGATAGGGTTCTCCTAAGACCTAAGAATAGTAGAGAAGCAAGGGTTAATAGAAGCACCGCTGATGTTGGTCCAATCTAGCTGGGCTGGATAAGAATCGGGAAGACTCGGGCAAACTGGCAAACATCGGATGAGATTGCACCTTACAACATAGAAGGAAGAACTAACATAACAATCATCTCAAAAATCCAGATGAAGGAGAGAAGGCAGCATACAAATAATAAATAGAATATCTAGGGTGGTAACACCTGCAACTCGGCAAGGAGAAGGAATCCCTGTAGTAGCGAGCAGTGTGATTAGATAAACCGTACCCCCTGAGGGGCCTGGCGATACGAACCGGTTGAATAGAAGAGCTTCCTTGGTTGGAACAGAAGATAGAAGCTGATTAGAAAACAGATGAGAGGCGGGCAGCATTGAGAAAAGTACTATACTTAACTTAGTTTTAGTTAGGGTCGGTTTGACTAAAATAAGTGAGTGGGACTCGCGAACTGGACAGTAAAGTGACAATAGGGTGGTCACTCGGAATACTTTTGTTAGGGAAAGCCTAGTAAAGTGGTCAACTAATAAATATTGTCAATAAAGAAAGGACTGGATCAGAGAAGTATGATGTAGTCCCCTTCCCTGGGTATCACGAACGGGGCATCACAACCATCATATCATTCGAGGAATGTTTCCATTCCGATACTGGCATCCGGAGTCCTCCCTACTGATCCTTCGGAGCCGGGGTGCAAAGGAAGCAAGAGCACTGGGAGTACGAATATCCTTAGTCCGAGGAAGGGTGCTATATCGGTGGTGCAGTTCTTACACATCATTATATCCATATTGGAAATCAAATAATCACCTGGCCCACCCCGATTCTCGAGAATCGAAGAGCTGACTTGCATTCGAGGGTAGTGTTAAGCAACTTCCGGATATGATCGATAGGTTTCACCGTCAAGCAAAGCAAATAGGAGAAAGAAGAGAAGTAGCACCCGCTGGGCAGGATAAGTATCTATCAGTTGGCCATCTCCGCCTAGGCCGGCGGAGACTATCCATAGGTTAAGTTGGTTCTGGTTGGAGGATTAACCCTCTGATTGTGATGCTTGGCTTTTGGGCCTCGGAAAGGAATAAAACTAGGCAAGCAAGGAGGGGATAAAGGACCACGGAACGAGGTAAAGGGCAACCCCTTGACCGAGTGAAGGCGAGCCCGGATTCAAAGTAAGATGGATTGAAAAAAGACTCCTAAAACTGCCCCCGCTGGGGTAGATAAAAAACCTTTGTCCATGGCCTTACCTTGTAGGAAAGGATCGCTCGCTACTGGTAACCGTTAATTCGTAAAACGTATGTTTCGTAGGAAGCGGAATCCCGTGGAAGAATCAGTTTTCTCGCTGCGCTGGCTTATGTGATGTGGTTGGTCAAGCCTGCCTTTAAACGCAAGAAATCAAGCTAGGATTCTGGAAACCGGAAGGGTATTCCCAAGCTCACATTCCACTTCTGCAGCAGAGCTAATAGAGATTTGCAGAAAGGGATATGCAGACTAGATGCACGCTAAAAGTGCCAGGTTCCAGTCAAGAAGCAAGGCAAGAGATCCGCGGAAGAGATCCTGATTGTAGGTCCCGTTCCCTCAGATAGACTGGCCTATTTTGCCCCAGCTTCCGAGACCGGACTCGAGGAAGCTGCCCCTCCTGACAGGGATTGGACGCGAAGGATGGAGCATCCGAACATTGAATTCGAGCTAAGATTCTAACGAACAGCTGGAATAAAGAACCTATCCTTTCAGGAATAAGGAATGAGAAATGGAACAGAGAGTGGTTGGATGGAGTATAAAATCTAAAGGTTATATTATATATAGTAGTGGGAAGAAAAAAAGACAAGAAAACGATTGAATGTCAGGCAAAACAGTTCTGTAAGTCGCGGATCAAAGCCTGAAGTGAAGTGCCTGGTTGTCTTAGTATTATAAGTAAAGCATTTCATTCTCCGGTTTTGATTTCATTCTCTTTTGTGACGGTCTACTTGCTTGTGCTAAGGCTGCTGGAATGAGCCTTCTAAGAGTAGGTTTTGAGACAAGATCTTGATTGATCACTTAGTCTACCTTTTACTCATTTCTTCGAACCTCTATAAGTGTAAGAAAAGAGTGCATGTACTTTTAGTGGACTTTACTTTTTTCTATAGTGTGAGAGTACTTTCTGTTCAATCCAGTCGCTCCAGATCTGCCTGAGACAAAGCCTATAAGATCGTTATTAAGTAATGAATTTGCAAATAGAGAACTAAACTATAGGAATCAATCCAATTCTCGTTCTACAACAAGAAGAAGATCCATGAACTGGAACGGATGGAAGATAGCACTAGAAGTAAAAGAAATATTGAAAGGTGCGAAGCAATCACATCGCAACAAATAGGTATGTATTACTTTGAGTTTCTCGCTGAACTCCACTGGACACCGACCTCCTAAAACTGACCTCTCTGCTAATTCGAATCGAGGCTTACTGCCGCTTGGTACTATACTTCTTCCTGCCAGACTCTTTCAATACCCAGCCCTCTTAAGTGTTTTCAAACTTGGCTAGTTTCTTCGAGAATGGAAGCTTTGTCCTACGGCCTGCAAATTCTTCTGCTCCTAAAGGAAGTTTCTGACCCAGCTTTAGATGATAGAGGATTTGACAAAGAGACCTCTTCCTGCCATACTGATCGACTATTCTCTTGAAATGCCATCTCATCCTTCGGCCTAGCTTTTTCATTTCTTCCTTATTGGATTCAAACTGTTTCAAAAGTTTGGTACTTGGTACAAAGTATATACCAACTTTCCTGGCTTCCCTAGAGGTTGTATTAAAGCCGGCTTGCCTAACAGCCTGCTCTTCTTTCCCAGACGAGCGAGACGGATTGTGGATTGAGTTTGAGTTCTTTTGCCGCTTGCGATTGATTAAGTTACATTACCTGCTGCACCGAGCATTGATTTGAACGAATTAATTACCAGACTTATTGGGGAGTGTGTACGACTTAGTGGAGTGTTTCCTTTTTAATAGAATCAGAGCAGAGGATTGAATCGCATGAATGGGTTGAGCATTTTAATAGATATACCCTTTTTCTTAGGCATCGATTCTAGGATTGAAGAAAGGGGAGATTTCCCACACTTTGAAAGATTCACCTATTGGGTGGGGCGTGTTTGAATTACCTACCCGGGATTTTTCATATTAACTGTAGCTAGGGAATTGACTGACTCTGATTAATATCTTTGTCTAGCATTTCCAAATTGCCTCAAGACTGATACAGATTTTACGGAGTTAATTACCACAGGGCGGCTTGCCCTAAGAGTATAGTTAAGTGGGTCAATTCCCAGAACAGACAGGGTTTAGTCAGTTCATTGACTAGTAAATGACTTGATCCACTCATTAGCATTGAGTGTTGTCTGTAATTTACTATATTATATTATATTATATATAGTAGTAATGATGAGCACTTTTACCAGAAAGAGTTGACTGAGTTAATGGAATGGATTCGCTTGTTGGCTAATCTGAATCGACTTACTTAAGTGTGGTGTTACCAGGCTTGGAAAGAAAACTTCTTTATGTGTTTGATTTCCCTAATTTACTGGTACTCAAATACCTGCCAAGCATTCCCAATCTCAGTTTTTGTCACACAATAAGATCCAATTTGTTTAGACTCGTTAGGTTTGGTCACCCATTACCTTGAGTGAGGCCAAAGGTGTACACCTATTGTCATGAAGATGTGATCATATCCACCGAAAGGTCTTGTTCTAAGCCCAATCCTCTCGTCTTAGGTCCATAAACCAACAATAACGGGAGCTTCTCCTTTTTGGTTGACAACCTATGTTGGTCTGACTAAGCCCACTATCCTAATGGGAGGGTCCCACCTTGTGTCGGGGTAAGGCTCCACCTCATCTTGGGTTAAGGGCGAAGCTTGAAGCCAATTTCTTCACTTTCCGTCTAGGGCTTTGCTTGGCATTGGGCTTCGATATAGCTGGTGCTTTCCTGGTCTTGGATTAAACCTCAGCTCTCCTAATTCCGTCTATAGGTGGTTCAATCTTATAAGTTTAGCTTAGGTACATCGATTCAATCCTGCCCCAGGCGTACCTGAGACAACCCTTTCCTCACCCGAGAATTGCATTTCCGCTTCAGCTTCCGGCGCATCCAACTTTTTCTGGATCTAGGCAAGGATCCTCAGTCCTATAGAAAGAAAAGAATCTAAGTTCATTAGATTATGCTTCCTTGCCCGTGTGGAACATGTGTGAGCATTATGTTTTTCCAACAAGTGATCCGACTGGAAGAAGTGTTATATGAGGACTTCGAGATCAAATAGAGAATCTGTCTCTCCATTCCTCGTGAGCCACTTATTTCTCCGAAATCTGAGATCAGAGTGATTTTCCTCCTTTTTCCCAAATAGTCGACGGTCCATTGGGATACTTCGGATAAACTGGAGTACATATATGAGAGACCGGTGCTAAAACCTTTTCTCGAGATATCTTCCAAATTATTAGGGTCCTTGCTCCGGATCTTGTTCCCCCGGTGCGAAAGCAGTTGGTTCCGTAGTTTGAGAATTCTGCTAATTCCAAGTATTCCATTATTATTATTATAAAAGAGAATATAAAAAGTAAAGAGGAGAAGGCATAACCAGAAGAATTGTGAGAAATAAGTCAATTTATCAAGTTGAGGCATTTCGATTTCCAATCAAACCAACCCTCAAGACAGAAAAAGACTCCCTCCCAAAATAACCAAAAATACTAGTTGCCTTCTAACGCATAGACTAGAGCGTTTGTCCCATCCTTATCTAGTGGGCCAATGACATTACTATTCTACGCGTTTTCTGAGGAGCAACATGAGAGATAGACTTGACACCGACCCACGAAAACGAAACTTTTTAGTCTAGAAAGATTCCCAACCCGATATTGAGATCTGATGACTGAACACTCGTTTGAATAGCTCGAGGTGTCGACGGAGCTAACTTGTGAGACGGAGCTCACTTCTGAGATAGAGCTGTCTTCTTTCTCTTGGTTTCCATCCTTCCGTTACGAGATATCGTTTCGTACAATACTACTCTATGCAATATGCAATTTCGAGAAGAGAGCAGAGCTAGCCCACCGCATCCATCCAGCCTGAAAGGATTCACTCAACTGGACTCGCGGCTCTAGGTGATCCCAATGGATCCGTACAGGGTGATTTGAACTGCTCCTCTCGAGAAGATCGACGGATCGGGCGAGCAAGCAGGGAGAGTGCAGTATTGTGCTTGCGCCCTTAAATCAGAGAAATCGACAGGACAGATTTCGAGCCCGAAAAGAGAAAGTATCTCCTCTCCAATGAGAAAGTATCTCTCCAGCGAAAGAATCTCCATCTCCTTCCTTCGGGAAACAAACCTTCCTTCCAGGTAGATAGCATTTCCACAGGAAAGAGAATCCGTATTGATTGACGTATTGAAACAATCAAGTCCGTCAAGATTGACAGGCAAGTGCAAGTCCGTTGACATGACAGGATCAAGTCCGTAGACAGGATCTAGTCCCGATAGGGTTGGTTCAGATCATATAGCTTAGGCTCAAGTAGCAAAGCAAGTCCAGTAGGTTGTTTAGGTTCCGGTCATATACATATAGGTTGAGGTTCCGTTCCGGTCATATAGATGTTTAGGTGGTTCCGGTCATATAGGTCATTCCAGCTATAAGCTATAGAAGCTATAGATAGGAGATGGGGGGGAAAGCCACATTCATTATAGGCTATGCTATGGGAACGAGATCCTTCCTTCTGGGAGCACATGGATCAGTGAGTTCTGGCATGATTGCTAGAACGAACGGAATCTACTCTACTGGCGTGGCGCTGCTGTAATTGTAATCACTGAGATTCCTTCTACCTATGATTTATTTGCTAGTAATAGTTCGAGATGAGATTGGCACTGTCTCAAATCCCAGCACGAATGCTTGGCACTGTAATCCCAAATGCATGGCACTACAGTAATCACTTACTTTCATTCTACCTACGATTTATTTGGTGGGGTGGCATCTATATCAGCTGCTTTCTACTCTCAAGACTCTATGGAATTCCCTATCTTCTTCTCTGGCCAAGGGTGAATCAATCGATTCAATCAAAGCAACCCAAGCATTCAAAAGTATCCGTTTTTAGTTCTTACTTTTGCCTGATCCGGAACCCTAACCCGCCCCAAAGATCACCCATACCCATCAAGAAAAAAGGCGCAACGAAGTGGGTTGTTATCGCGAGAGAGCCCAGCACTGGTTATTATGGTAAGTAGTCGACTTGGGTTGTACCATCGAAAGCAGAAAGCCCCCTAAGCAACGCACCAATCACCATTTCTTTTGCAATTGCATTTCTTTGAGTGCCAGCGAGTAAACGAGTTGGTATGACAAGAGATTCTTCATCATAGATGAGATGGCAGCCCGGCACCGGCACAAATAGACCTGATGGAGCTTGGAAAGATATATCTATGGATTGAGGGCCGGACTAAATCGGAAGGGCTCTCTGTTCTATTTATATTAGTAGTGGTAGACAGACAAATAGGCCCATTTTTGACCTCTTAAACATCCTTACATTGCTGCTTCAGTTGCTACCACTTTCCTAAACAATATTGGGAAGTTGCATGGAGTGCCAGCCACTATTGTATCTGACAGGGACAGGGTGTTCACTAGCTCCTTTTGGAGGGGCAAGCTATTGGACACTAAGTTGCAGTTGAGCTCTGCCTATCACCCTCAGACTGAGGGGCAGACTGAAAGAGTGAATGAATCAGTGTCTTGAGATGTATCTCAGGTGCTCAGTAAGTTCTACTCCAAAACAGTGGGTTAAGTGGTTGCCATTGGCTTGGTACAATTCGGCTCATCACTTCTGCAATCCTCTCCAGTTAAAGCACTCTATGGTATGGCCATGAACCCTCCACTGGAGCAGTGCCTCTCTTGGTTCACTCCACTCATTCAGATGTTCCGGATTTCCAAGTGCCAGGAAAGCACATGCTATTGAGCTGGAGCGGGAAGAGAACTGATTTCTTTCACTACCGACGGACGAGATCTGAAGTACTGAAGTAGTGATGGAATAGAATGGACGGATCGAAGTCGCGAAGGAGCCTGCCCATCTCAGCACCAAGGAAGAGATTGTTCGTTTTTGAATTTGAGCATGCATTTCTTTCAGTCTGTATCAAATCAAATCAAAAGTAGTGCAGATTCACTTTGAGACGGAATAGTCTCGGTAAAGGAAAGAGGCTATTGCTGAGCATCTCTATATTGATCTTCGCTTTTACGGACAACCTTTCTTTCTGTAGGTTTAGCCACCGATCCCGGAACTTTGAAATGTAGCAGCGGTGTTATGATTGCCCATGCAGTTTCGTTTGAGCTGCCGCAAGCAAGTAATTTTGGACGATAGGTTAGGACTTCTCTTATCAAGTTTTGAAGTTTGGACTTCTGTACGAGCTAAACCTGACTCGCTTTCAATCGTAATTTTTCTTACACATCTAAATACCGATGATAGTTCACAGAGAGTGTGGTGAACAATGAATTTACAACGTTGCTACTCTCTTCTTACAGAAAGGAAGCGCACCTTGCCTAGCCTAGCTTGATGGGAAAGAGAAGATATGTTTTAAGCTTTCACTATCTTAAACATGGGAAAAATGTTGACTCATAATCAATGCTATGTTGTCTTCCTAAGCCACCGAAGAGTACAAAGTATAACTCACCAAGTAGCTACCCTGGTTGTTTGTCCAGGAAATGGGGAATCGAATCAATAAATAGGGAACTTAAATTGTCAGGTTAAGGGCGCTAAGCCTTCCAAGCCGTACCCGAGTATAACTGCCCGGAAGGTCGTTGAATTCGACTCTCAAACAGAAGACGATTTTTATGTACGTCTTACTCTTTAGAGTCTTTTTGATTATTGATAATACTTGATGTATGTAATAGTCTTGTTCTGATAGAAAACTCCACTTCTCTTGTTGTTTTTGTTGCAGGAAGCAGGAGAGGAGGCCCCTCTTTAAACATATGCCAGTTACGACGAGGATTGTGAAGAAAGCAATCTAGATGACAACGACAATTATGGTGATGATGAGATCGAATCACTTGTCAGAATACGCGCAATAAGCTGGTAAAAGTAAGATAATTTGGCTCTGCAGGTCGAAGTTGAGGATATGTACGAACCTTGAAAGAAGCCCACTTACCCACTCTTCTTTCCCCACCAAACCAACAAGTATACGGTTGGTGGGCCTCGGTTTCCTATGCCTACACCAGGAAATATTACCGATCGGAAAATGAATCGAAGAACTGAGGACGTTTCCCATACTCAAAAAACAGCTGCATAAATAAAAACAATATTGTTTTCAATTGGAATTTTCGTAAGGTTCCTTACATCGAAAACAATATTGTTGTATGTCCCGGACATAGTCAAATTCCCCACAACCAAAACAGTATTTTATAGAATATTTTGGCTGCCAGAATAATAATGAAAACGGGCATATCGAACCCCAGGAGCCGGCAAATTGTAAGCACCCCCTGCCGTACGAAACTTCCCTTGACTGCCTCCAGAATATGGGGATCGATAGGAAGAGACCCCTGGGACCCAAACCACATTACTAGAACTAGAAAAATGGGTAAGGCGGCCACCACGAGACGCATGGAGATCAGACAAAGTCTTACCGAAATTGGATTTCCTTTTCGCGTTGTTGAACTAAAAGTTCTTGAAGACGCCTGGCTTGCTTGGTCAAGCCCAAAGTGAAAGATACGGTGATTCCACATAGCACATATTTCCATCTTTTTCAGCTCTGCTCCCAAAAGAGAAAGGGAGACTTGGATTTTGGTCGGCGTTGGTTTTTCCAAGGTCTTTTGAGAACGTAAACATGAACGGAAGTAGCGTAGGACACCCACACTCGAAGAAATGGATCGATAAGAACAAACCGAACCTACACAGACAGAGAGATATTTACTTTTTTCACATCTGTAACTAAAACTAAAGGGCTGCATTTTCACATTTCTTTAAATGTAAAAAAAGATGTAGAACTGAATAGCGCAGCTGTTTTGGCTCGCAATAAAGCAAGGGTCCTGATCGAGCAAGACTACGTCCTATCTATCTACCTCTCCAAACACAATATCTTGAGTACCTATGATGGTGACTACATCTGCTGGCATGTGATGTTTGGACATAGAATCGAGTCCTTGTGAATGGGCAAAGCCAGGTGCTCTTATTTTACAACGGTAGGGACGATTACTCCCATTACTGACAAGAAAGACACCAAATTCACCTTTAGGTGCTTCAACTGCGGTATAGGTAGAAGGAGCTGGTACGGAAAAACCTTCTGTAT
The DNA here is from genome assembly GCF_902167145.1 of Zea mays. NCBI lineage: Eukaryota > Viridiplantae > Streptophyta > Magnoliopsida > Poales > Poaceae > Zea > Zea mays. The sequence continues at coordinate 237,816 of NC_007982.1, forward strand.
AAAGTTCGAAATGGTGAATTGAGGTAGAGTAGACCGATGATCCGGTAGTCATTTGGCCGGCTATGGAAAGAAAAAGCTTGCATCTGCTCCCCCTAAACTATAACAGGTCCCATCTCTCTCCAAACCTAACGTGGTAGTTTCCCATCATAAGGCTTTCCATCTATAGATTGATTGAGCCATTACCCACTAAGGATCCCATTCGTTCAGAACTCAGTTGACTGCTTCTATAGATAAGGCGGAACGTCCTTAGTTCAGCATTATAGCACATAGTCTCCGACGCTACTACAGCGCTTCGCTAACTCGAAGCGCCTCGCTATGATATGAGAATGACGCTTCGCTAACGCTCGGCTAAGTCGTCGAACCCTCGCGCTGACCATTCGCTTTCTCAGTAGCGAAAGCGCTTCTCTTTGCCCCTTAACTTAATCTTAATAAAGTAAGTATTTGGAAAAGAAAGAGATTCTTGGTTTTATTGCTCCCGCTTCCTCATCTGCGCTCGTCAAGCCAACTTTGCTTTTTGGGAGGTGAAAGAGGAAGCGGACATTTCGAAATGACAGCATCGAAGATATCTATATACACAGGAACGCTTATTCCGGACTGCGTTCCGGAAAAAGTAGCCTACTTGACAGAAAGGGCGGGCACTCTCGGCTCGGGGGTAGGCACTCTCGTCTTTCAACCCCACCGTCACTTTGAATTTAGTGGGGCACTGTTTACTTTACTTACAGCCTCTACGAGTTGCAAGTGAATGGGGCCGGTGCGTGTGAACGGAAGGGTTCATCAAGCCATTTTAACCCCTAAACAAAATAGGAAGAGGGGTACTTGACTAATAGGGGGCAATTGCATCGCACCTGACTGTGAGGGACCTCTTGATACCTTATGTTCACTTCCTAACTAGTAGCCGGTTTCCTGTCGCGGAAGCCTTTTCCCAGTGCGCGGAGCCGAAGGTGTTAGTGCTTTCTCATGGGGTCAATAATGCTAATCCCTCTTTTTGTGCCGGGAAGAAGATAAGACCTTCTCTTGGTTTCCCAACCTGTTGCTTCTAAAGGCTGCCCTCTCTCGGCTGGATTTTGGTCCAGCCTACTACGAGGATCCCGTATCCCGTACATCGTCTTTCTCCCTCCTGGGTTCCCGTGGTTCCTATGCCGCCGCGTTTCCCGGTCCTTTTCTTTTTTTAGTGCTTCGACCCGAAGCGATAGCTTGACGCGTTTTCCGTGGATAAGATGGCAGCGCTCCAGCTCACTAAAGAATGGGACGGCAGTGGTCCGCCGGCAAGCTCGTTCTGATCTTGGACGCAGTACATTGGAATCCTGAAGCACCACCACGAACGCTACCGCGCGTGCGCCTGCGGTGCGGTAAGGCACCACCCTGTTGTGCCAGCAGCCAACTCCGGCGTGTCAGCTTAGTTATCCTCATCAAGCCACAACCTTGATGTCTAGCTTCCCAACTGGTAGACGGTTCCCTTTCCCCCGGATCAATGAAGAAGGGAGAAGTCAGTTGATTCTTCCGAAGAACCGGAAGCGAAGCGCTATGCCGGGGCGAGGGGACGGGAAAAGAAACTGCTCCGAAGAAAGATATTGGGGTTCCCAATGCTTCTCCACGCCCAACGAGATGCGCCAACCTCGGGATGCTTTACTCCTAACCCCACGACGGTTCCGAGACGGAGCTTAACCTGAGTCTCGGTTAAGAACGGCGATGATCTACGTTTCACACGGCGCACGATTCCATGGATAGTTTCATTCGAGATCGTGATGGAGGACATAGCTTACGATCATCGGCTTTGATCATGCCACTAGGCATTCGATTAGGACATTGCACAATGATCCGAACACTTTGTCGCATCTCTTCGATACGAATACAGTAACGATCATAGCGATCTCCTCTGGTACCTACTGGTACGTCAAGATCCGATTGGTCATGAACATCGTAAGGTGCTGCTCTTCGCGAATCCCAGCATACCCCAGGTTGGGATGGGTAGGCCCACCACTTCACTTTTTCACTTTCACTTAGGCCCGGGCCAAGTCAGTGGGGGGACCCTGTCGGGCTCCTTCCCCCCCAAAACAAACTGTACGTGGGAGTTTCCCTTCATACGGCTCGAATCATTCTCAGATGCCCCGAGAGGCATCTTTCCTTATGATCTGGTGGTTCACACGCGCGCAAACGAGCACCGGCCGCAACAGCAAGGAACTATGACCAATAGAGTCAGACACAGAGCGTCATACTTCTTTATCTTGTGATGGTTGAGGAGTTTCTTTCTCAGAGGGTGCGGGACGCTTGCGGAGTCCGTACCACCACAGGTCGTTCTTGGGCAGATCCCGCTCCTAAACATAAGGGAGGGATAGGGGGAAAGGGGCCGGGCCTATCATATAAATAGGGTTGTAGAAAGACCACGTATTTTCATTCGACGTTCCGGGGCGCCCGATTCGATCAACGAATTTGGCGAGCTGATCTGCTTTGATCCAGGAGAAAGCCCAGTCAGCCACCTTTTCGGTGCAGGTCACGTGACCTACAGCTCGGCCTTCGCTTTTTGAGACTTCCTCTACCCACATCTCTATGTGCCCGCAGCACTTTCATATGGAGAAAGATGGGCTTACCATGTTCCATCAATAGCACCTAACCTATGCCGATTTTGGCGGACCGTGCTCCACCCCGGTGAACTCATGCGGTTCCGACGTGCCCAGAGGCCAGAGGCGAATCCGTTCACGGTCCGTAGGACCAACACCATTCGAAGGTTGATGGCCCGCCTAGAATAGGAATCTTTGACTGGGCTTACACACATTCGCTCACTTACGCTGTCCCCCCTCAGCTCACCCTAGCCCCGGGTACGTCGTCTCCAAGGCTTCACACAAAATCTTCACTGACAACATATGCATGCTTTTGTAGGGTCGGGCAGAACCGTTGTTGCCTGATGGGAACTTCCCCCATATTGCTATCAATGTCTTCATGTCGCACGACCTCTTAACATTACACCACTGAATCCCCAATCCTTTGCTTGCTGTGCAGTGACAGTACCAATATCCACTAATCGTTGTTTCCAGATACGGTTGCCGGTTGACATCTCTTCTAATTCGTCGATACGAGAAGCAAATTGTTGTGTGGAGGAATCAATATCTCGACATAAGCCAAGAGGCAGATCTTGTGCCACTCCACCAGGTCGTATGAAACTGGCATGCATCCTGGCTCCCGGGACTCTTTCATAGAATTCCAACAATTTCTCCCGCTCCTCAAAAGCCCAAAGGAACGGAGTTGATGCTCCCACATCCATAGCATGAGTAGTTGAAGCAAGTGAATGATTTGAAATTCGAGTTATTTCACAGAATAACACTCGTATATATTGAGCTCGTAATGGTACCTCACAATTCAAAAGTCTCTCTACGGCTGAAGAATGAGCGTGTTCTTGGGCCATCGTAGAAACATAGATAGGGTCAACGACGGAACGAACAACGAAACTTTACGACAGCTTTTTCGTACACGTTCACTTGCATCACATACACAAGTGCTCTCTGAACCGTGCAATAAGGTCACCCATAACACGGCTCTCCCACTGGAGTTACCTTAGCCCCGGGCCATGCTATTCCATGATATTGGAATAATGGCAGCCTAACTACTTATTATCATCGTCTTGAAAGCTGGGCGCCTTTTGAATATGAGTGGGGCTCCTAGTCTAGGCGGCGCCTTCGTGGAGCCAAACCGAAGGAAGAGCAAAAGGGCGAGGCCACACCCGGCTTCGAATAGGAGGGGGGCTTAGCTCTGGATCCCGCCTGCTTGCAGAAATGAATGGATCAGAAAGGGGGCTGGGTTCTATTTCCGGGCCGGGCAGGAGGTGAAGGCCAGAAGAAGAAGAGAAGTGCGCCTTCCCGGTAAGGAAGAGGATAAAAAGGTGCTGTCATCTATCTCGACCTGTTTCCCGAGGCGTTGGAAATGAAGACCGGCTCAGAGAATCACTGGCGTGCTTTCTCTCCCCCATCGTTTCGCCAACAAAGAAGTCATCCTTGACTTGACGATTGACCATTCCATCCCTACCGAGCCGCCTCTTCGAAGTATTTACCTCTGCCTTTCTTTTTTCTCCAAATATAAAAGAAAAAATAAAGAACCTCGTCTGTGATTTAATCGGCCCTAAGGGAGTTTACTCGACCCATTCTCCAGTCTCCCGCACTGCTCAAGTGTGCGACTCCGTATGAGGACCTCCTTCCCTTTTGCTCTGCCCACTCTCCGTTCACACGGTTATCAAAGCGGAGGAAGGGTGGGCAGCAGGTACCACGAGCCCTCTGTCCCACACATCTATCAAGAAGCAAGTGTAGTTCACCGGTTCCACCGAATGCTCCTATCTCTCGGCAAAGATCGTGTGAGTGTGCAGTTATGCTTCGGATGCTTCGCCATGGAATAGATCGACTCTGTTCCCCTTCTTTTCCGGTGCACTCGCTTTATATCTCCGACACACAAGGAAGGACGTGGTGGGAAGAAAGCAGCCCTAGCCTCTGTCCGGTCGATCATTCCGCTGGCATCTTGCATTCACGCCTCCGTTTGACTGCCGCTCGGGAATGTAGTTGTAGATACGTGAGTCTTAGTGGGTCGTTGGCTCCACCTCTTATCTCCTTCTACGACATGCTGTAGTCGTCGCCATATTCAATATGTCACTTAGTCATATCTGCCTCGCAGCGGGTCAGCACCCCCGAAAGAAAGGGAGGACTTCATTCAGTGACTCCGCGATCGCCCTCTGAACGATCAAAATAAGGTAAAGCTTGAAGATAAGTTTTGTACTCGATTAATTTCTCAGTCCCTCTAGTCGGGTGGGCGCCGGCCGGATCCCCCTGAAAACCGTACGTGCGGGTCTCCCCGCATGCGGCTCACGCCATTTGAGGTGGCCCAGCATTCATTCGCAAATCCTGTAGTGAAATTGAGACCGCTCGACCAGCAAGAGGATGCGCCTAGCGCTAGTTGCTCAATCCCTTGCTTGTTCGGAAGCTAATTCGCGTGTAGGCAGCGCTGTCTGTCTACCGTTGACTGTATCTATTCATTGATACATTGGCCCGCTCCCCCCCTCTTTTTCCAAGAATGAATGAGCTGCTCGGACCTTCCATTTCCGTCAAATGACCCGGCTTCCCCTGGCTCTTCCACCGTCCGGGCTCCCTTTCCTCCCTATGCTCCCCCGGCGCAGGCCCACCACGCTTCGCGCCTGCGGCGTTTTCGCCAGACGGTCTTTGCCAGTAGTGCCATCCTCCCCGCAGGCTGTCTGTATGGGTGGGTTGTCCCTTGCTGCTACGTTCTGTTAGGCGCTATGAATTACAGGAAATTAAGTGGTTGACTTGGACAGCAGGCGGGTTACACGTTCCACTGTGCCGAGATGTGAGGTGCAGGTGGTGATGATCACCCCGGGGTATGCGCTAGCGCCCTTGACGGGCACTCCAGGACCCGCCTACGCTCGCCCAGGTCGGTCCTCCGACCAGATGTGTGGATAACGAGGCCACCTTCACAACCTTCTCCCTTCTATCTTTATCCAAAGTCAGGTAGAGCGGTTCGCTTGAGTTGCTCAACCGTCCCTTTGCCCGGTGCTCATGACGCGCTACTCCACCGTGCTAGCGGCATAGGAGCCTACTCAGCGTCAGCGGCTTCGTGCCGCACTGGAGTGATCCAATATGTGGTTCCGCACGTTCCACCACTTCTCCGTTCATTTCCAATACTGATCGTGAAACACCATGAGCAGCAGGATGTTGAGGTCCGGAATTCGAAGTGAAATTCTTGATTTGCCCGTTCCTAGTCGTCATGGGAAAGAAATAAGAAAGAAATAAGAAAGAGATTATTCCCCTAGAGCTTGTCCCACCTGTACTAAAAATGCATCTCCGCGCGTCTACCTGGCGCTTTTATTAGCCGCCTTGCATGCAAGCGAAGCGCTATTGGCGGCAATTAATAGCTCACTGAGCGATGATTGATGCAGTCAGTCAGTGCCCTCGATTATTCCTGATAGAAGGATCATGGCGCCCCGGAAGCATTCCATCCAGCAGCAGCATCTCCTTCACAACCACGCGAGGACAAAACTGATGTTAGCTACATTCGAGCGTTCACCGCACAGAGGCGATCTCGAACACTACCTATGATAATAAATCCAAAGGAAAGGTCGATAAAATGATTCAATCTGACTTTATCGGTATTCTGGATTGAGTAAAAAAGGGATATATGAAGTTCAAGGCCTTGCCAAAACCGTCATGGCCCTATTATGTATAGGCCGTACTAAGCCAATAGCGAATAACAAACTCTTTCCTGCTCCCTCGACCTTAATTTAATTCACTCCCATCCTGCCAAGCCTCAGCTGCCAGCGCATTGTATCTAAGCACACTGTGGCAAATTGATACAAGTAGCTAAAGATCTCGCATCCGAGGCCGAACGGTTAGGCAACACTAGGGCGCCTGGGTAAAAATTCCGTTTACCAAACAAGATGTCGAGAGGCGAACTCTGTAATTCCCCTCCTGCAAAAGTGATAGCGGCTGTAGCATCCGTGTGGAAGAGGGTAAGCTTTCGGCAACACCTTTTTCAGATTGGAAAGGATGAATACTTGTGTTGGGTCCTGCAGACCAGGATAGCCTCAGATCAAAACCGAAATGTGCCAGGGGTTGATCATAGAAGCCAGGGCAATAAGTATTCTGGAATTTGAGCGCTTATGTAGCTAATAACTCTGCCACCTGAATACTTGATTCATTAAGGTCGTCACCCTATACCCATCATATGAGGAGCTTTGGACCAAATGGTGCCTAGCCTTTCGAAAGGAAGCCTGTCTGTCTGTACACACCTTATGACTCGAGTGTACCAAAAGAGATCGGATCCCGATTCAATACTTCCTAGATTTACGGGTTGTTCTTCGCTGAGAGCTTCTTCACTCAATTACCAAGATTCAATCGACTTTCTTTTCCGCTCGCTGCCCGATGCGTTCTTTATTAAAGCCCAGCTATACGTGGAAGGATAGGTGGAAGGCACATGCTTCTCTTTACGACGTAAAGGAAAGACCTCTTTTATAATTCTATACTAGTTCCTATGGCGTAAAGGAAAAGAGTTTCATTTCGGCTATTACATCTATGGGTCAACGAGTTTCTGGAGTCTCTTAAAGAGGGGATCGAAGCAAGGTCCAATCCCATTATTCTAAATTATTCTAATACGAGTATCTCACAGATGAAGAAGTGAGCAAGCCTTTCTCCAATGGATTCTAACAGCGCAGACTAGGCATCTTTATCAGATTTCCATTTCTATATTAGTTTAGTTTAGTAAAGCCCCTTTTTTAAATCCTTTCACGCTTTCCCTTTGCCGAAGGCCGGCCTCTTTAGTTCCTACGTTTTCGGAAAAGAAGGTGAGACGCTAGCTAGCAACGGGAAAAAACGAGTAGTTAAAGATGTGAATGTAAGACTACTCGAAAGTACTTCCATTTTTATTATATTATATAGTTTCTAATAGAGAGTACAGTTGTATCTATGTGCGAAACGACGAAAGAAAGATGGAAGGCCCAAAGAGCTCTACAGTAGTGCCCCGGAATGGGGTCGTAGAGCCGGTAACCCACTCTGTTTAGTATTTTGATTTCGTTCAAGGTGTTGCTCTGTCAAATAGAGATTGTGTGGGTGTTCAGTCTACCACTCATGTTCACGTTCTACAAATCTAAGGGAGTGCTCCTAGACTGGACGACTTCCCGTAAATAACCTAGTTCATGTTCCTTTGAAAGAAATAAAATGAAAGCTTTTGAAGCGAAGATGTCAACGCGGTGCTAGGTTTGCGCCGGCCACGATTATTTATAAGTATATTGGAAAGAAGAGTGACTAGGCTACGGTCTAACTTTTTCTTCCTAGCGGAGTTCAATACGAAAATAAAGGCGCTCCGCGTTGGGAATGGCGTACGTAGTACGGGTGGTATTTCCGGTATAACTGATCAGGGTTGTTCTGAAAGCAAGTCAATTGGTGCTTTGGAAAGTGAGTGCCAGAGGCTAGTCACTGCTTGGTTTACAGAAGGGAAGGAAGAAAGAGATACCGAAGCAGATTCAGTATAGAAAAGAAGAAATTGATACCATTCATTCCAGCTTATTTGATACCCACTTAAAGTTTCTATCAAACCATGTCTTTTTCTTCGAACGTCAATCTCGTAGGAATTTAGATTGGAAGTGTGGTATTGAAGGGCGAAGCCTTTACTCTTTTACTTGTTTCTTTGAATATAATATAACATAGTATTGACTACGCACTTCGAAAGATAATGGTGTATTCCGAGGATCAGTCCGTTTTTTATTGAATTCGCAAATTGATAGATCTGGATGATTAAAAGAATGATTCTTCCCTGGGTATTTCCCCGCTACCATTATGGAAATTGGAGCTTTTCAATTCCATTTTGGAGATGCTCGTAACGATTTTTTTCTTTTGGGTGGGCAAGAAAAGGATTTGACTCTTGAAGATATCAACTCATACGCCTGCTCCATACATTAAAAAACATTTTGGGTACTTTCTATTAGAATGGATAAATAGAAATGGGTACATTCCTCTTTCTCTTTCCTGGCCAAACTACCAAAAAAAAAGAAGAGAGAGAGCTGTAAGAGCGGTAAAAGCAAGCTCGGTGGCCCGGTTCACTACAGGTTGATGTATCCTTTTGAAAGAAAAGTCAATCTCTCTAAAAAATAAGCACTTCAACAAGTCAGGGCCCTTTTTTATACAACTCCTATGCGTAATTGATAGCTTTTTGGTATTCTCCATATATACTACTAGGTACGAAATAACAGGAAAGATAGAAATAGTGACTTTGGCTTCAAATAGAGAGCAGCTTAAAGGGAAGGAGGACAGCTCTGAAAAAATAACTGAACACTGGCTAGGAACTGGGCTGCACTAAGCCCGGCACTTTTTGGGCTTCTTCATGAATCTCGTTTTCAGGTAAGGTCAGACTTATTGAATATATATCTGAAAGAAAGCAAAGGAATGAATCGTTTTTCCAATTACCTTCTCTCGAAAACCATAGATCTTCTGGTTACCATTGACTATCCGGCACTTTCGTCTGTAGAGCGAAGCAAGAAATTGCATGGAAGGGCTTGCCCTGCTAATATCAGCCTTGTTTGGAACAATAGATGCAATCCATTTCAGTGTATGTCACTGAGTTCACCATTGCAGTTGAGACGTCAGGCAATTGAGCGTTCCCTAGAGTTTGGTTCAAAGGCTAAGGACTCCCCGCCGCCTTCATAAGGGCACTAAGGCGGAGCACGGAAAAGAAAATGGGGCACCCATGTTTTACCAGTCCCGGATCTCAGGGCCGTTTTGCACATGAACGAAATCGAATTTCATTGCGGGAAATTTGGATTTCATGAGGGAGGAAAAGGCAAGGCGGAGGGTGGAGAGTCGTACAATGCATTGGTGGGATGAAGGTGCTAGCTTGGCTGAGATAGGAAGTTTCGATGTGTATGTAGATTTGGTTCTAGTGCCCCCACCCTTTTCGAGATCTGTCAGGATTTAAAAGATGTTATAGTGTAAACTATAGAGAAATGGAATGAATGAAATGTATCTAAGAAGAAAGGAAGCCATGCTCCATCCTGTTTATAAAAAGAACATCACCTCCCTTCCCTTTTTGGTTAGATACCGCTCCGTTAGGTACTAATGCTTCTACCTATCACCCTCCGGGTGAGTTTGAGAGCTGTGTTTTTTCCAACGTTAATAGCATTCCGCGAGAAAAGAGAAAAGTCATCTACTGATGTTGTCAGCGGAGTCCCTCGTCCATCCATGTATGAATAGCGGTATCCCCCATTTTGGACAGTGATGAGGTAGTCGACGCAATTTGCATGTGTATTTGCGTTCGGCTTTGCTACTTTCCTTCTAGACTATAAAAGAATGTCCGCGGAAGGGAATAGTCTACGTGGCCCGGGCCCGGGGTAGTCTTTCAATTCCTTTATCGGGTGGGAGAGTTTAGAACCTGTTAAGCCAATAGCTGCAGCTTTAGTCACACTAGCTACATCAGTGGATCATGGATTTAGCATACCACCTCAGAATAGTCTACGTGGCCCCTACTTTTATTTTACTACTTTTTTTTCCAGTAATGCAGACAGCCCTTTTTAAAGCGCTAGGCCGGGCAGTTGGTACGAAAACAGAACCATTAGTGGAGTAAGATCCCGATCAAAGCAGAGCGGTCTAATCGAAATAATCATATCTAAGAGCAGGCAGGCACACGACTGGATATCAAAGGTGGGGCTCCCCTCCTCTACTCTACTCTACTCTACTAAATGAAATGAAATAGTATTTGTATTTGGGTCGTCTTTGTGTTCGATTCGAATAGAAGCGCCATTGTCATCCGCTGCAGTTCTTCATAGTCCGTCCTAGTAAGCTGGTAGGTTGGTGGATGTGAACATAAACTCCTCATATTTCCTACTGTTGCTTCCTGTATAAAGGAAGAGTTGTCAGACAATGATACTCTTTCCAAATCTGCAATCTTCGTCGTTGTAATGCCTCAGTCATCAATAGTAGATAGTTGCTCAACTATGCAATAAGGATTTTCCTCTCCTCACAGATTGGAGGACTTTCACTTGACTCACTAGTGGGTTTTGCCTCGGGAAACAAGAATATGGATTTGAGCAAGTCTGTTTTCCCATGGGCCTACTACCTGCTATTTTCAAAGCGTAGAGGACCCGCCTTTCTGATCAAAGTATGCTTCCCTTATGGGCGAAACCACTGAATCGGACGGATCCTTTTTTCTTGGATTGACCAGGCCAGCTTCTCCACCCAATTCTTTTCTTACGAGACGAGATAGGCACAGTGTCAGGGTCATGTGATGTGAATGGTTTGTTTGATCTGTTTCTTGTCCCTATGGGTTCGATTGGCAATCAGGATATCGGTCGCTTGGCACTAGTCGAATAGGCGATTCAGTCGTGATAGTGCCATCCCTTGCCCCTTGGAGTGAGTTGAAAGCACTCTTCCAGCTCTTGATTCGCGGAATTCATTACGAAGCAAGATTTCATTTCATTTCCATTTACGTCATTAGCAAAACAAGCAAGATTCACCTCAGGATACGACGAATTCTGGAACACTTCCTTGATTGATATATGCATTTTCTAGAGCAGGCACCATTGACTGCTTCTTCAACGTCTATACTATACGAGACGAGACGAGTTATTGTACGAGTCAAGCTTGCTCCAGACCAAGCTCACTTTACACGGGCTTAGAACTCAACCTGACCCAACAAGAAAACGGATAGACGCAGCGCAACGGCTTGATAGCCTGACTCAGCAAGAGGCGAGGATGCACGTGACTAACTAAAACAGCTTTCGCGCTATCAACTTCTTTGATCGAACCTGGCCTGGCGATTGAAGCATTCGAGATATAGAAGAAACTGCCCAAGTCAACCGGATATTCCAAAGCAAGGGTTATGAATCAAAAGAGAAGTGCCAGCTGGATCTCTGGTTCAAAGTTCAGGGCATGGAATTGATTCGTATGCTCGTTCTCTCGCTGAGCAGAACCATCTCTGTCTGAGAAGACCCAGTCTCCCAGTGTTTCTAGAAAAGGAAATCCCATTCGTCAACCTAAATGGAAGGGCAGGTAAGGGAAGGCCAGCAGGAAATTCAGTAAGTAAGGTATCTCAGTGCCAGTGCTCTCCGGTTTCAAGTTGATGCGGGCAGTCGTGGGGACAGGCAAAGCTGGGATGCCTTACTAGCAGGAATGAAAAGGTATGTATGAACCAACAAAGGTCAAGTAGACGAACACATATCCACTCCACTAGAGAAAGCGTCGAACCAGGGAAGAATGAATGGTTAGAACCAGTCAAGGGTGCCGTACTCATGCCTACGGGGAAAGAGACTGATCCGTATCTGATACGCCTTCACTTCTTTCGAGCTTCTTATTCGATTTCTTAAATGACTTCTTCGGGCCTTACCCTAGACTACCTTCACTTAACTTAATGCAGAAGCCAGAGTTCGAGGAAAGCGGTAGTTGGTTATTTCGGGATGAATTTCTATTTCTAAAATGTGGATGAACATAAATGGACGGAAACGAGAAAAATGCATAATTCATATAAGTTCATTCGAAAGAATGAGGATTCATGATGTCTCTTCCCAACCATTCTTCCTGAGGAAGGCACCTCCGATCGAGTCCTTAGCGCCATGGATATTCTTCGCAGTGCCTTTGGATGCTTCTCAGAAACCGCCTCTTTCCACTGGCTATATGAAATTCCAAATGAGACTTCCCTGCGTCGCCAAAGGAATGGGAAACTTCTTGGTTCGAAACCTTTGATCCTATGCCGCCTGTCTGAAAATAAATATAAGCAAGGCACCTATGACTACGAATCCGAAGGCCAAGCATGCGGATTTGACATGGTTTCCCACTTTTCTCAGAGTCACTGGGCAATAGAAAAGTATACAAGCACATTTCCAATCTACATAAAGATACCAACCAGGTATCTACTTCAAAGACAGGGCGTCGGCGATCCTCTACTATTAAGAGACAGATAACAATGGTGCCGACAGAGATGGACAGAACTGCAGAGAATACCTCTCCGGAGAAGTCCTTACATGTCTCAAACTAAATAAATCCAACCTGCAAGAAGACACACAAAAAAGAAAAATATGAACTATCCTCCACTGACAGCAAAAAAATTGGCCGAAGTGAAAAGACTCTTGAAAAAGAGTCAGATTCCTGAATTGGAATATAGAGAATACGAGTATGAGGTTAGATATGAGAAAGAAATGCGTGAATTAGAATTGCAGAAAGATAAAATTAAGAGCGATTTCTTTAACTGTAATTATAACCCGATCAGGGAGTCAGTTAGGGTATCAACGGATAGAGACCCTGATTTAGAGGATGAAAAAAGAGAGCAGCTAGGAGAGTCTATGCAGGCTGAATGGGAGAGACTAAGGCGGGGTGTAGAAGTCGGTACTTCAGAAGATATCAATGTTGACACAGTCAAACGTTGGGGTTTGCAAAATAATAAGTACAACGCTGAACACTGGATCCCTCCAGGGGGTCAGCGCACAGCTGAGGATATGGGAAAACTCTACCAATTCTGGGATGAATTCATTGAAACATATGAAAATGAGGTTATGATGAATTCGGGGTACAGGGAACCCTTAAATAAAGATAAAGTGTTTAATACACTACTAGATCATTCTAATAATAAGACCAATCAGACGGCTGAGGAATTAAAAGGCATTCAAACTAAAATAGAACGTATGACTATGTATTTTTATGAGGCCAATGTCTATGAATCATTAGGTCAGTTGAAGAATAAGTTCATCAATATAGATGAGCAAACAGCAAAGGATTACCTTCTTGATAAGTTAGAGAAACCAGACGATCTAGATATCGTTAGAGCTATGGGCACCTATACACTGGAATGTATAGTTGTATTTGTCTTAAGCAAGCAGTTTAATGTGTTTGCTTTGGAGAAGGCTAGTGTTCAAGTTGCTACATTGGTGAGTGAACTAGATTCCGCAGCTAAGATTGAGTATAATCGTATAATCGCTGAGGGTAGAAAGCGCAAAAAAGCTAAGCGGGGTGATAAGCAGATAAATGAAGATGAAAACATCTTATTGCAAGATAAAGGTGTGGATACCTTTAATGGTGATGTACATTCCGAGCTGGATAGAAAGAAAAAGAGCATATCAAAACAAACGAATCGAAAAAGAGTTCGAATCAGTAAACATAAGGAGCCCGGTATAGGGGAAGCCCTGTTTGGCTGGCTGGCTAGCAGGAAATTGATAGAAGTCAAAAAACCTGTTTTTCTCTTTGATAAGAAGAATAAGAAGCCAAAAAATGTAATATACCCGGGCTATGTAGATTGTCTATTTGACATTAAAGATCTACCCTTCTGTTCAACCTTACCTATGGTATACCCTCCAGCCGATTGGGAATTACGGCCCACCGCAACCGCGGAAGTCTCGGATCCATATATAACGAATCTGACCCCTCTATCGAGTTATAGAGGTGGTTACCTCACAACCCTACAAAGGGAGAGTGGAGATAGTCCGACTCTCTTAAGTGAAAAAGATTATGGTGTATTTGACATACATATCGATCGCGAGAGATCTCAACCAGTGTTGAGTGCTGTGAAGAAGCTTCAGCGGCAGCCCTATCGAATTAATAAATTAGTCTATGATTTTATACAAAAACATTGGAGTGTATTAGTGTCCGTGGGGCTTCTCAGGCCGAAGAATCTAGCTTTATTTAAACGAAAGGAGGCGCTCAGGCTACTATCTAGCCTTTTGTTTAAACACGAGGAGCTTTCAACGATTTATCGATATAGTGAGTTGAAATCTGTATTGTTAAAAAATATACACGCGTCAACCTTCGAACTATATACTATGAAAATAGCTGAGGCTTATCTAGATTATAAAATCTATTTTCCAATCTTTCTGGACTTCAGGGGGCGAAATTACCGCCATGGACCCTTCCATTTCCACGAACGTGATTTAGTGAGATCACTCATCATATTTGATGAAAGTGATGACTCAGCAGCACATACTATAAATAGTGATGATGAGGATAGAATCCTCCATAATTTCCTTATATCAGCGGCATACCATAAATCTAAATTTGGTGTATACCAAGACGCTATGGAGTTTATCTCTAAAATAATACCAGATATGGTAAGTAAACCTACATTCTTTGAAAAAGATATCTTTATGGATACACTGTGCTGCAGGCACCCATTTCAGTATATATCATCATGTATAAGTTTGAAGACGTACGCGGATACAGGAGACTTGTCTGTGCTGCGATACACACCAGTATCCCAAGATGCCTCAGCAAGTGCTTATCAGATGATGAGTTACTTTTTGTTGGATATTGATTATGGGATACATACAAATCTTTTAAAAACCCCAAATACGGATGGCAGATATATCAGGGATATATATGAATTCATGCGGGATTGTTTAATAAACTATCTCATCGCTGAAGAAAAGATAGAACTAGTAATTAAACTACTTACACGTAATGAAAAAGATCAAGAAAGTGTATTAGCTAAGATTGTTAGTATATTTGATCGCAATGTGGTAAAGAAAATGTTTATGCCCATGATGTATGGGAAAACCGATTATACCTTAAAAAAGGATGTTGAAGATCTATTAAAGGGTAAGTCGGATTCCGAGGGAATAAACCTAATTTCAAAACATATTTCTACATATTGGAAAGAGAATTTTGGAAAAATGAAAGATCTTATGGATCTTATCAATTATGTTAGCTGGTTTGGAGCAGGACAGGATAAACCGGTGGTATATAGTACGCCGTACTGGGTAACGCTGCAAACATATAAGCGGCGTAAACGCGTAAAAATGAAAATACAGTATGAAACAACCAAAAATAACGAAAAGGAGGTTAAAACAACATCGGCTAAAATGCTTGTACCGTTAAACGATAACGATATTAGAAAGAGCTCAACCTCAACCTTTGCCAACTTCATCCATCAAAAGGATGCATTTACTGCTATCCAGCTTGTTGAGTTTATCAATAAACTCGAGAATGCTTCCTCAATTCCTATATACGCAGTACATGATAATTTTATAACTATGCCTGAATATGCTTGGATTTTGCCGACCCTTTATAGGGAATCAATCTTTCGTATGGGGCACCCACTCATCATAATAAACAAATTTTTATTTGATCATATACTTCTACCTGCAATACAAAACGAACATCCTAAAGATAAACACTTCTTCTCCGTGGAAGAGCGCTCTATGTTATATCGTATGATGATTGATTTACAGAATCCATTGATTCCCGATTTTGGAAGTGTTGATATTACTAAGGATAGAATCAAATCTATAGTGATTCCGAAAGATCTTCTTCTTAAGTGCTTTTCATGTTTATGGATGAGTAAAACTAAAAAAATATCTTTAGTTAGATGGGAATCTTGTCGTGATAAAATCATCAAGGTATACATGAGGTATACTGATGATATCTCTTCAGATGAAGGGGTTAGTAGATGGTTGGAATACAAGAAGAATCTTGACTTAGCTAGTGATCCTGTATGGAGTTGTGATAATACTAATGGTACTCAGGCGGATTCGCTTGATAAAGGCGAGGATGACTACTGCATCCATTATTAAATGTTGTTTTACTCAACTGATTCCCTGCAGCTTTCTCAGCATAAAACATATTTTATATCCCGGTTTAGTAGGTATATACAAATACCGAGGCCACCACTACCAACTACTTGGTAGCCGTGTGGGAAAGAAGTGTGGGAAAGTGGGCTTCTTTCGCTGTGAATACAGATGTTTCTCCCCCCTTGAGACAGGGAAAACATTCAAGAGCTTATTTCATTATTTCCATTTCTATTTAGTGATGTATAAAGCGTATAGCGTAGATTTAGCGTTTGATTATTTCAAGTTGAAATGATATTTGTCATGATCAATACATATCACTAAAGATTGAGTTTTTATTAACCTTTCGTTATAACCCTATATTTCCGGGTGTAAGTTCAGGAAGAGAAGAGCTAATCTACTAGCTGGAGATGAGTAGCGAGTTGAAAAAAGATCGATCAGTCCTCTAAGAGCCGAGTAGCATCATGGTAGATATCTTCTGCGAGGTAGGCTTTCCTATCTGCCGAGTAGACCTATCTAGCTTTACCTTCGCGGGTATTCTTACAATAGGGATACCATGATCAAATGTCTTCTGAATTCCACACCTCAAGGCAGCCATCCTCATGAAGGATAAGAGCTTTGTCATTGTTGTCGGCCAGTAATAACCCATCGGACGACCACTTAATATCTACACTATATAGATCTAGTACTTCTAATATGTTATCTATGTCACAATCGTCGATTGTGAATTCGTCAGTTTGTTTACAAAGAATAAATAGTTCATGACCGTATCGACTATAGGTGATCCCCGGATACCGAGACTCGAGCAAGGAATCTACAGTATTCTGATAGAAATTATGCAATATAACGTGTGTTATTTCACCTATAGGTGTTAACCCCGTGGAGGGGAAAAAGCAGTGATTATGAAAGTCATAGATAGGGAGATCTATAATCCGTTCAACCAGATTGAAATATACTCCATATTGGTTTGTAAATTTCTGGGATGTTAATATACGCGAAGTAGGTATAT
Organism: Zea mays; assembly: GCF_902167145.1. Lineage (NCBI taxonomy): Eukaryota > Viridiplantae > Streptophyta > Magnoliopsida > Poales > Poaceae > Zea > Zea mays. The sequence continues at coordinate 254,846 of NC_007982.1, forward strand.
AATTCATACAATCACTCAAATCAATACTAACGACTTTAACGACATTTTCTTGTCGATTCAAGAATGCGTAATGCATGGCTTTCAGATCTTTGAATTTAGAAATGTTAGGCTGAGCTTTAATAACTGTTGTTAAAATAACATTAGATAACCCCTTCAATACAAGTAGGTCCATAGGAACTCTACACTTATACACTCCTATAAGACTATGAGTATCCAGATTCCTTTCATCCAACCATAAATAGCCCTTCGATGCTTCCATACGAATCACATCATAGATTAAAGGCGGAATCTCCTTAATATTTATTTGATAATAAACAACGGGACCAAAACGGTATTTACCTGTTAAGTTCAATTGATTTATGAAATCATTAATCATGAAAGGCAGCACACCTCGAACCCTCCAAGAATCGTTATAGATAGATCGTACTTCCTGTATTGGAAGGGTTATTGGATTGAACAATGAGGAAAACCCGGAATATGCTTTCGGCTGGGTAGGATTGGAAAGTGCAGTAACGGGTTGGAAAGTCAAGGCAAGTCAAGGTAGTTGTTCCATCCTTGAGGGGTCTGTCTTCCGGCACTTTTGGGCTTATGGCGCAGGGCCAACCAGGGCAACTAGAACAAGTCTTTATTCCTCGCTTAGGTTGCAACACAAGTACAGGTACAAGTGAAAGAGAGGTCTAGTACGGGTTGCCCATTGCAGTATTGGAACCATCCTCGAAGGGAAGTGGAGTAATTATTCGTATCTTTTAAAGATTAGTATAGCTTTCTCACGTATTCCCCCGAGTGCCTGCATTTCGACAAAGTAATAAGTAAAAAGTAGTTGGCAGGTGAGGTTCCATCGTATCTTGTTTATGCTCGATGCCTTGAAGTGCTCTCCGAATTCCGGCACTTTTCTAGCGGACAAGACTGGTTGAGGTAGCTTGTAGAAGTCTAGTAAATCAGGAAGTTTCCTGTAGCGGTATAGGTTCATAGGCAGGCCTTGAATGGAAAAAGTCTCATTAATCAGCTCTTTGGTTTCCAGTAGTGGATATCGTTCGTTTAGGCCATGAATTTACTCGGGTAAGCGCGAGGTTGCTCGGTTTCCTCAAACAACTCTAACCACAGCCCAACAAAAAAAACCACTGTTTTTCCTTTGAAAGCAACTTACCGAATAACTCCTTTTCTCAATATCCGCTTAAGGGTCTACCCCCCATGCAGAGAAGTAAAGTGAAGTAAATGCGGTTGTAATGTGGCACTTTTGGTTGGAGGAGAGCGAAAGACAAGATCTCTATTCGTTGAGGTATCGGTATCGGTAGTAGTAGGCTTATGGGAAGACTGTTTAATCCTATAACGTAGCCATCCCTACCCTGCTGTAGATACGGTAACGGGTCCTCGTCATCGATATCCATCCCAAGAACGGAAAACGGATCCTTTCTATCGGAAGGGACGAGCAAATACGCAATATACTCGGCATCCGATGGAGGCTCTACAAGAGTTGAACTTACACACCTTTATGATACTAGCCTTTAGGCCACAGCAAGCTTCCACTCCTCAACCTCCCTAAACTCTACTTACTACTTACTCTAATAGGAGTTGACTTGCTTTTGGAGTTCTTACTGGATATGAATAGAAGTTAGGGCATGGCATTGACAGTGGTACTAGGGAATTGGTATAGATAGCTACAGTAGCAGTTGTAAAGACTAGGGCTTGCTTTTGTAGGTAGTAGTCTTGGGACACGCCGGCAATGGGTATTTTGAGCTGCAGCAATTGGATGTCAAGACGACCATAGAGATTTGAGCTGTAAACACAAGAAGTAACCGACACATTTTGAGTTGGGTTGAGTAAGCTCTAGCTCGCAGTTCCTCAATAATAGACTTGCACCTGGGAGAAAGGGATAAAATGGATCAGGTTGAATGCATGGAATTGGCACTCAACAGGAAAGCGAAACTAACCTTTCACTCCCCACTCTTTCCTATCCTCGTAGAAAGTCCTTTACACGCCGGGCAACCGGACCAAAAGGGCCGCTTTCCCGTTGCTGTTTGCGCTAAACTTGGTTTTGATCCTTGGTTTTTGTTAGCTCCCGAGCCTTTACTTGTCAAAGCCTTCGCTCTTTGTTCAAAAGCGCGGATGGATCTATGAGGCTATGTGTGGACTATCGCTCTCTCAATGAAGTGACAATCAAGAATAAGTAGCCATTGCCCAGGATCGATGATTTGTTTGACCAATATCAGGGTGCGTATCAGCTATTCCATGGACTTCAGGTCTGGGTATTCTCAAATGAAGATTCGGCCGTGTGATATTCATCAGATATCTTTCGTGACGAGATGCGGGCTCTACTTAAGTTAAGTGAAGTTCGGGTCATTCCAATACCAGTTTTAGGGCTGGCCTTCCCCGCAACAAGGATGTGAACTCAGACAAGCAAGAAATCTCAGAGGATGCGCTAACGCTATACGGCTTTCATGCTAGAAATCTATCTATATAATGATAATGCGAGCCGAGCATTTCACCCTATCTACTCACGGCAGTGCAACCTATCAACCGGGAAAGGTCACCGTAGACTAAGCTGGCGCACCTTACAAGAATGACAAGACAAACTCTTTACCAGCATTCCTGATACCGGCACTGCCCACTAATCTCGATCTTGAGAATCACTACCCTCTCTCTCTAGCTAGCTATCCCTCTCTCTCTAAGTCTCGGCTTTTATAGCCATAGCCCGATTACAGCAGCTGCAATTCTGTAAACGAAATGTAAAGCAAGAGAGGAAGCGTAAACTGAAAACGTAAACTGGTGGTAAAGTAAATGGAATCATGGCCGTTGGATGCTCTTCATCGACGGTCCTCGATTCTTCTCATGACAGGCCAGGCCTCCCCTCTTGAAGCAATCCTTGTCCTCATCCTCAACTCAAGGATATCGTTCTGGGAACCAAGCCTTCAGCGTTGCATAGCATAGTCGAACTGTGGAAAAGAGCTTTGAATGAAACTGCAATCTTCCCAAGTTGAGTCTTCTGCCGCCAGATTAATTTGATCCTCCATTGAGATTTCACCACCATACCGTCAGAAACAGAACGAGTGCTCAACACTGCAAATGGTTCCGTTTTGATCATCTGAGGTGACCATAGGAAGTGGGAACAGCTTTAGGCCCAAGATGCTTCTGAAATTGGCTCACATGGAAGACTGGGTGAATCTGTGCAGTGTGAGGCGCAAGGCTGCTGGACCAATTTTCTGAAGAATAAGAAAGATAGAACTTTCTAGCTAGCTTCGTTCCTGACCCCAGAATTTTCCTGTATGGCTGTAGCTTAAGGTAGACCATATCACCGCAAAGATCTCTCACTTCTGTGTTGATCTGCAAATTTCCCGGGCTTGAGCTCAATTTTCCTTCCGCGCCGCAATCATTTGCTGTTTCTCAGCCAAGAATTCAGCAGCAGGAGATTCTGGCCCTGGGACCATCACTTCACTGATTAAGGGTTCCGCCATACATTGAAAGGGGGTACATTTCTGTGAGGTATGATAGTCTTATACCACCGCTCTGCCAGAGGCAACCATGCATTCCATTTCCTCGGTTCATAGGAAAGAAAGCCCTTCTCGTTAGTCTTCTCGTTAGTACAGCAGAAGAGAAGAGAGCCGTATCACAACAACATTCGCTTCATCCAAGCCAACCTTATTAGAAAGCCGTCTAGCGCATCTGGCACTTGTAAGTATCTGCATCCGAGTCACTCTCCTCATTGGCGGATCTGAATCTGATCAAAGTATGATTCTCTAGGGTCAACGTATAGGGTCAAAAGTCCTACCTGCTCTCAATCCGGATGTTCTTCCTCTGCTTCTCCCTTTCTTTCCCTTCGCTGTTGTCCGAGAAATCAATCCTCTCTTCCCCGAAGAGAGTCTTCCTCTACAGGAAAGCAGTGCTTTTCTTTTCTATCCGTGACTTATCTTTGACCTACCTTGCTTCTGCTTCTACTTGACCGGTGCTTGCTTATTAGATCCTATCCACGCTAAAGAAACAGGAATCAGGAAGTTGTTTCTTTCATTTATACCTATGATATCCACGCTAAAGATGAGTGCCTTCTTTTCTTTGACAGTTCATATCAGCTATCCCATCTCTTTCTTGCTCGGTGAAAGGAATATCACTATCCCATATATATATCTATTTCAAGAAATATCACTATCCCATCTCTTCTATTAGTTCTAGTTACTGACCCTCGAATACTGTGCTTTCTTACCTAGCTATTATGCATAAACCAGTGCTGCTAAAACACCTAGTCCTTACTTCTATTGAGACTCTACCCTTGCATGAAAAACACTGTCTTGAAAAAACGACTTGCTTTTTGAAACTATACATCAGACTTTAAGGCATTCAGAAAAATCCAGTATCGACAGGCCTAGTTCTTTTCCTTTGCTTATGCAGGGCAAGAATTTGTAGAGTTCAATCAGTACAATAAGAAATAAAAAGTATTTTGTGGGTCAGGCGACACCCAGATTTGAACTGGGGATAAAGGATTTGCAGTCCCCTGCCTTACCGCTTGGCCATGCCGCCAAAAGAAAGAAGAGAAAGAACTGGGAGTTGGCGCCTACATAACAGGTAGCTTGCTTACCAAGCCGTCCTGGCAAGCTCCTACAGTTCTCTTATTATTCTTGACTTGACTTATTAATAATAAAACTACTCACTAACAAAATGAAAGACGATCTAGAATCTACCCAAGAAGATAGAGAGTCCCACATACGAGAAAAGGTCACAAATGGAGTTGAACCAAGTAACATTGCAAAGGCATAATGATAGTAGGGTCGGGATATCCCCGCCCTCCGAACCGGACGTGAGGGTCTCCCCTCATCCGGCTCTCCGCAGGGGAATCTCCACTCACTGCTTCCCCTAATATCCTCCCTCCCTTTACCACATCATGGGGGTTTACAGGAGATCCCAGAGACTCGCTCGGAAAGGCTGCTATACCAAACATTATTACTTAACTACAAAGAAAGAAAAGACTATAGTAGTCACTAGACTGACTATAGTAGTCCGTCCGGCTGCTCTTGCTTAAATCATTACTCTTCATTCTCCCGTGCTCTAGCAATTGCGCTCCCTAGACCACTACCATTTAGTTAGGTAGGGACAATCAATCAATCCAATCCAATCCAATCCATAGTTACGGGAATAACGGAATGCATGGGGATCCAAAAAAAGAGAAAAATGAATATTTTCTATGAAATCCTTTCTTTCCATAGATGTATCTGGTCTGAGACGGTACAGTACTCTATGAGAGGAATGCAATGGGATGGATGGTAGAGGGCTGCCTGCGCCCAAAAGCGATGATTCACTTGTCCCCTTGTCTATAGGGACCTTGTGGCATACAACCGCCACGACTCCTGCGTTATAGCCGCCCCTTTCTCTCTTTCTTTTGACTGCCTCGTGGACGGACGAAAGAAGGGAAGTTACAGAAGGGGGCAGTGAAGGCTCGCCAAGTAGACAGCAAGCCCCCACCCCGTCAGTCCTGTGTTGCCGTAGCGTGCCCTACTTCAATAAGGTATTACCTCGCCGATTTGAAAGGGGATTGGATTCATTCACTTGCATTCCTGCTAGCACTACAAAAAGCTCCGGTCTTAACGACCCTACGGAAGCTGTGCAGCCTTTCCTCGGGTTCGTAGAGTCGGGTTTCCCGTTTACCCACAACGGAGGAGCCGCCCCCACCAACCAAAGCAGGTAGGCGGCCACGGTTCATAACGCACTCTTCGCACAACAGATCCACTTTGAAGTTGACTTATTCGCTCGGCCAATCGTCGGAATGTGTACGAGATACCATAAGGGCCCAATATCTCAATAGCACCCTTGTCTAAAGCTTCGAATGAGACTGAATATCCGAAACGCAGGAACGATCTGACTAGAAAGTCATTCAAAACTTGATCGAAGAACCAGCGTTTATTGAAGAAGCTATAGAGTCGATTACAAAAAGTACTAGTTTGAAAGGCTCGTTGGAATTGATCCGCTACGAGATTTACATTATACGCTAGAGAAGCACCTGAAGTACTAAACAGAATAGGTATTAGTTTTGTAATGGTTGGAGCAGCAAACTCGGATTCGGCAAGAATCTCATTTTTTGGTAGTACGAAGGGGGAATTGGCCCAAAAATTGGATAGGGGTAAAGACGCAGCCGGGTGCCGGCGGCTTATTCAAGTGCCCCCCGAACCGCGCGAAATGGTCGCCTATTACACGGCTCACAAACTCTGCCTGGGGTGGGGCTACCTATTATTCGTAGGCGGTACGTACGGCGCACGCAGGGCCTCGGTTTGCTGCGTGGACTGTCTATGCATTTCCTACAGAGTGTAATGGAACCCAGCTCAGCTCCGCCGAGCCAAAAGGAAAGAACAGCCGGAGGCGAAGAGTAGAGTATAGCCAAGGGGCTGGCTTTCGTCGTCCGTAAAGGACCTAACGGAAGACCGTGCTCCGAAGTGCACTGAGAGTTTTGTTTTAAGAACACTTGGCCTTACCCCTTCGTTTTGAGCCATGTCTAGGTGGCAGAGTGTTGATCCTCACCCGCCCGTAAGCGGACTCTTTCGACAGAAGGTTGCAGATGGAAAATTCCCGCTCTGTAGGTCGTCAAGCATTTGATGCAACCTAGCCAAGTGTTCTTCACCAGTGGCCGTACGGGGGTTGTCCAGGGCCCGCGCCCCCCGTCCCATCCAATCGCCACTTGGATGCAGGCCCGCCATCTTCCGGATTATGTCAACCTTGACCTCAAATAGGTCTTCGGCTTGAATCCGGGCCATTCTTATGTCATGGGCTGAAGGATTCCAATTAGTCCCCAACAGCCGCCTCTGAATGGATTCTACGCTATCCCCTCCTATTATTTCATTTAGTTGATGGGGGTAGGGGACGTAGGGCGGAGCCCGATTAGCTGCTTCCTGCATAACAGGAAGAGCGGGAGGCGTAGCTTGTTCCCCCTGAAGCGGTTGATTGACCGACGAGGTGGTACTTCTACTACGCCCGGAACTGGCCGAATCCTCTACCAAATAGGAATCGGAAGTATAAGTAAATAAGGCCGAATTGGAGGATTCGGCTGCTCCGTGCATCATGTAATTTGCCATGGATAGCCCCCCTCCGGTAGCGAGGAAGAAGGCCCGTAGAGCGAATCCAACGGCCATGATGAGAGTCACGGAGGAGCAGCCATTCCGAAGTAAGAGCCTGACTAAGGCTTCCTTGCTCAGTGAGTAAGCAAGTCGTAAGACCAGTGCGTCCCCCCCAGTAAGACAAAAATAGAAGAGATGATAAAAAAGATAAAGAAGGAAAAGAGCATTTTTCTTTTCTTCATATCCATTCCACTAAATCTCATCTCATAGTTACTCTAAACTTTGAAGCTCAGCTCTGCTCCCAAAAGAGAAAGGAGACTGAGATAGGGGTTGTCCTTGGTTTTTCCAAGGAAAGGAAATTCTTTTGAGAACCTGATCATAGAGGAGCCATATGAAGCTAAGGTTTTTGGAATAGCGGTGGGCTGGTAACGTAATAAGGGAAAGGAAGCTAGCTGCTTCCATATCGCCCCCCCAAAATAACCAATAAGTTCCAGAGGCATCTTCCATTCATTTAGATTTTGGTCTTTCTGCGCCATATTTAGATCTTCCCTTTCTACGATCCGGAATTCCCAGCAAATCCTTTACTCCTCGAATACGATGGGATTTCACACCTGGCGAATCTTTCACTCTACCCCCTCTGACTAAGACTATAGAATGTTCCTGCGAATTATGACCTTCGCCTGGAATGTGAGCAAATATATCATGTCGATTGCTCAACCGTACTTTTGCTATCTTACGTAGAGCTGAATTAGGTTTTTTCGGTGTTCTCGTCGAAACACGCAGGCATACTCCTTGCTTCTGGGGACATTGATCCGAAGCTCGAGTACGGTCCGTGCGCCGTTTTTCTTCTCTACCATGACGAATCAATTGATTTTTTGTAGGCATCCCTCTTTCCTATGTCCTTCCCCCCTTAGCCCTTTCACTAGTGGTTACTCCCGATCCGAAGCACCCCTTTTCCATTCATAGAGAGATCCAATCGTCAAAATCAATAAAAAGGCCATCATGGACCAAGATCCAAACAGATCAATCTTGTTAGGAGGTACTGCCCAAGGAAAAGAAAAGGTGACTTCCGGGTCAGGGATAATAAATAAAATAGGAACCGGATAAAATCGTATATCGAAACGACTTCTGGCATCACCGGAGGGATCGGAACCACATTCGTAGGCCGACAATTTTTCTGGATAGGTCGAACTATTGGAAGCAAATGGAAAAGGAACACCGAGTGGAATCAAAGAAACTAGCGGACTGATCACTAAATAGATACAAATAGGTGCAAATTCCGACATCACCAAAGCCCACTTCGTTCTCTCGCTCTCCTCGCGGCGCTCCTTGCTCGCGGAGCGGCATACCGAAAAAAAAAGACGCTCAGATGTGGATTCGAACCACTGAAGGATTTCAAGGGCAATGCCCCTTGCTCTTCCCACTGAAACAAGCAAAAAAGGATTTTAAGTCCTTTGCTCTAACCAGCTGAGCTACCAGAACCACTTGCCTAAAGTCTCTTTTCTTCATCTATGAGCATCCTACCCGCAGTGGAGGAGCTTGCTCAAGAACCGAGAGCCGCCCAGGGACTGGACGGCCCTCGTTCGGGAAGGTCTTCTTCGCTATAGACGCCACCAAGAACAAGAAAGGGGCGCTCCGCTCCTAGTCACTAAGTAGTGCTATTCTGTCCGACGGCGGACTCCATCAATCTGAGGTTCTTTCTCTCACGTAATTTCGCCCGCCCGTTCAACCGGAGGAAATGGGATTCGAACCCATGATACAATCTTCTTGTATGTCGATTTAGCAAACCAATGCCTTAAGCCACTCAGCCATACCTCCATCCAAGTTGTTGATCGGAATTGGATGTGCCGGTTGCCCGAAGATCCACTGCGTAAGCCGTAGCGCGCGTACTCTTCTTTACTGAGCGAGAAAGACTCTATCCAGATCTCCCCAGCGTCCAAGCGAGACGAGACCCCATCCAAACCAAATCCGCCACTCGTTGCGTTGGGCGAGGCCTTGCTTTCTATGAACACCTCACCACTGAATGATAAACTTAGCCTCCGACCCAGAGAAGACAGGGTCAAGCCGACGCCGCCCTTCCTCACCTGCCTGAATGGAATGAATATCTCCTTCGTCTAGTCGAGAAGGGAAAAAGCCCGGCGGGGAACTGGACCGTGACTCTTCTAAACCATTACATGACGGAGAAGTCCATTCTCGTCATGATCGATCCACGTCCTACCATAGTGCCCGGAGAACCAGGCTTGCTTAGCTTACCAAGCTAGCTTACTAAGCTAAGCGCGAAGGAATTTTTCTAAGATGGCAGAGCTAGCCAGAAGGTAGCCTAGCTTGCTTCCAGAAGATTCTATAGTGATCCACAGGAATCGGTCTCGGGCCTCCCTAGTCGTCGAAAGATTTCATCCCTCGGTCGTTAAGGAGCAAGAGGATGCGCCTAGCGCTAGTTGCTCAATCCGTTGCTTGTTTGGTTCGAGGTTGAGCTCACCCGCCGCCCTACGTCAGTAGTCTTCCTAACTTCTATTCCCTTTTTTTGCTCTACTCTAAGGTAAGGTCCTTCAAGAACAGCATTGCGGTCGCAACGGGGCTCTGGGTGAATATTGTCCGCCCGTATGAGCCGGGCTGTGAATATTTATAGGTCGGGGTCTTTACTGAAAAACCACAATACTACACTACACTACAACAATTTTAAGAAATCCGCAAGTGACTATAATTTGAATTCACTAGTCGTGTTGAGTTGAGGCTTATTTCAATATAACAAATCTGCCAATCCCGATATTCCCACATTTCATTCTGGTCCAGTGTCCATTCCTGAATGAAAGAAATGAGCTTTTTTGCCCCTTCACTCACTTCTGAATGACTCCTTTAGCACTCCCTTTTTTATATAAAAAAATAGATACAGTTTACCTTTACCATACCTTCCAACCAAGCAAGAGTGTTTTTTGCAAGCTTTTTATAGCCGCTCTTCCTAGGGCAGGGCAGCAAGTCTCTTATCCATATTGAAAGCAGAAGTTTGAATATGAGCTAAAGTTCAGTAAGAACTAAGCTATTGGTGGAAAAGAAAATGGCACGTATCACTATGGGGAGGGGATAGGAAGTAAGAAGCGAGAGTTCGTTTTTGACAAAAATAACA
>NC_007982.1:270000-325000 GCF_902167145.1 Zea mays
CCTAAGCCTAAACTTAAGGCTTTTCCAAGCCTTGCCGATAGGCGCCTCATGGCTCGCTCAGTTCGCTCGCGGAGTTCTTAGATCAGTAGATTTGGATAGAGTCTCGCTCATCTCATAAAGGAAGAGTAGCGCGCTAGCGCGGCTCGCTTCGCTTTTCGACGCGGAGCTCGCAGCTGTCGAAGCCTGCTTCAAAACTACAGGGCGTGCGTTAGCACTACGGCTTTTCAGCCTCCCTTTGCTGGTTCCGAACTATCACTGATCCCACCTTCAAACCTTTTTCTTTTAATCTCAGGAAGGCTTTCTCGGGGAGAAAGCTGGTTGGGGAACTGCTAAACGACCTAAAAGAAAGAGGAGACTGACTCTGACCTTTCAAAGCCCTATCTCATCTGGTTGATAGTAGAAGGTACGTACGATGGTACCATGGACATAAACGAGGTCGAGCATATCTTTAATGATTTAAAACTAAAGCGTACCTAAAGCCTGCCCTGGATATGAAAAAGGGATTTGAGCCAGAAGAAGATGAGGATCTATCACCAGATGAGGAAATGGAAACAACTAAGTATTAGTTAGGTTCCGGAAATGGAAATGGTAACAGCGGCCCAAAACTCAAATGGTAAGGTTTTCTTTGAAAAGAAAAAGGAATGGGATGGGGTATGAATCCTTAACTACAAAAGAAAAGTAAGCACCTCTCCTAACTAATTAGTTAGTATCGAGAGACTAGGCTTTTCATTAAAGTTGAAGGAGACAAACAAAGTCTTGCCGATGGAAGAAATTCCATCGTCGTAAGGGAAGGCCTTGGTCAATCAACTCACCGCCATTGACCAGGGGAGGGGGGAACAATCTGATGAGCGAGATCATAACACGTGAACAACAAACCATACCGATAGGTTGATAGTTTTCTGTTGGTACGGCGTGTGGTCACAGGAACAATCGGCGGTCGTAGCATGAACTAAAGAGTACCTTCATTTTACAGCGTATAGAGGTGTACCAATCCCACCATGATCGCCAGAGCAAGATTCATTCTTTAATCGCTACCAGATCAAACATGAGACCAGCATCCGGAACGCAAAAGTTTTTAGAAATCCTTATCTTTCGGCTTTTTAAAGAAGATAGGCCATTACAAAAACAAGGTCTAACAGTCGACTCTTTCCTATCAGGATTTTACAACCTGAATACCAACCTGGGGGACCACTATTATATTAGAAGAGAGCATAATAAGTAAATGCCGACGCCATCTTTTACTTTTTGGATTGGATTGGATGGTCGGCGGCGCCATAAACTCGATAACCAGCACCGCGGAGTCAATAAATTCAACTAAATAGAATCCTAAAACAATCTTATTCGAGCACACGCGGGACCCGCAGCAATGAAATTCACACAAGCGGCAATCATCCGAGCAGAGAATGGAGAAGGGAAATATACTTTGAATTGTTTTTCCGAATGAGAAAGCCTTTGGCAAACTCCTTGCAAATCCGTTTTTGCCGGGCACAATAGACATATCTGCTCAGTCACAACATAAGGAACCCCCAATGTTCCTCAAAGCCTACCCGGCCTGACAGCTTTAGTTGAATGATCTGATCCCGAAGCTAGCTTTCTACTTAAATTGCTATGACTGGCCAACTAATGATCGGACTACCTATCTTGATGTTTTGAATCTGTATTCAGAGCTTTTTTCCAACTACCGGGACTACTAATTTAAAGTACAAAGCTCTCCTATGAATATGCTACTGCTCTTACTTTCTACCTGAATCCGAGCATTGAAGCAAGCTCTTTATCGCACCATAACCGAGTCTCCCCTTGCAGCTCTGATCAATCCACCCGGCAAATAACTGCTCCTTACTCTTTGATTGTATGTCCATTTTTGCTTGATGTCTGGCTCACCGGATCTGGTACATGAAAAAGCCATTCCTTTTCGCTTTCCTTCAACCACTCAGTATACTTTTTTACTGGAAGAGTCAAGCGAAAGCAATTAGTTTAGAAGGAAGAGGAAGACCTGGGGTGGGGGGCTTACGTCCTCATTTCACTCTTTTTGCTCCTGCGAGACACGACTCAACTACTTTTTACAATTGACAGGGTAGCTCGGAGGTCAGATGAGGGGTCTTCCCCATAAAGATAGATTAGTACTGGAAGGTTCAGATGAAGGAAGGGCGGGCTGAAACAAGGCACAAACTTTGAAATGGGGTAGGGTAAATAAATATGAGCAATCCGTGAGAATAGCAAACCCCTATCTCTTATAAAGAAGAAGATAGATAGGTCCACGAGTTGAGACAGAGAAGTTCTGACTAATCAAGTAGGAGTTTACCCACGAGAGTCAGAGGCTGCATCATCAAAGGGGTATAGAAATAATTCAGAAGCACTATGGCCTGAAGCGAAGGGCAGGAACGAACGGAATCAATGTGTTCCAATTTATCCGGAGTAAGGACAGCAGCCGAGAAGGGGAAAAAAAATAGCGTAGAAAAAAAAAGGTAGGACCAGATCATGCGAAGAGCTCTTCGCCCTATTGATTAGGAATCTCGATCAGAAACCACCAGGCCATGTCTCCCGATAAAAATCCCCACAATGGATGTCAGGCCTTGGCTTCATAAAATCTGATTGGATCCGCACTATAGGATAAGAATACAGATAGGCTGACTATGACTAAGAAGATCTTCCAATTTTCTTACCTGAAAAGATGAGTTATTCAAAGGAATACCTGCAAAATAGAATAAACACATGGCACAGCTGGGTGCTAGAATAGTAGTTAATAGAAGTTCTAGTCACTTAAAAAAAAAATAACCACTGCTTAACTTAATTAGATCGTAGAAGATAAGCAAGCGGGTTCGGGCAGTTAGTCCTATTTGAAGGTCAGAAGTTCGGGTAGTAAGGGCTAGGTTTATATAGGGGCTATATTTTTTAGAAACATATGGTCTTGCTCATTTCCCATCAAGGAATGGAGATTGGGTTGGTGTTTGGAAGGGATTCAGTAAACTGACCTTGGCCAGCAAGCAGAAAAAGGACTGACGTCTTGGGGCGCGCTAGCGCGCGTACTCTTCTTCTGCGAGACTCCATCCAAATCCACCACTTACTCGTTGGTTGGTGTTCCATTCTGTTATCTTAGACTATGCTGCCTTCTTCAATTCCATTCTTCGTCTCCCTAGTCGAAGTCTTCTTGCTGGCCCAACCCAGCATTTTTGAGTGCCGTGCCAGGGCGATAGGCGCTCCGCAGTCACGCATGATCACCAGAGCCTTTCTTGGCTATGTAAATATAGGGCCGGAATAAGTGCAAGATCCTCAACAAAATGGATTAAGGTGGGCTTCGGATTATTAATAATTTTTTCTATCTTGTCATTAAGTTCTTGTTTGAATCTGCCTTATCACAATATCCCTCCTTTTAGGGATAAAGCTATCAATGGCGAATCGAGCATTCGCTATCCTTTTTATTTTTTTAGCTTTGAATGGAAGAAAAGTAATGAAACCTGCGATGGCTACTGAATAACCTCCTTCTATTTTATTAATTTGAAACCCTTTTACCTTTTTCTTCGTTCGCCAAATCTTCTTCAGTTCTATCCAAGCTCGGTTTTGTCTGAATCTTTGTGGAAGAAGAAGCGGTTCGCCAGCCGCTACATCCAGGGATCCCACAAAATCATTAAACCCGGCGGCTGCTCGCTCTTTGATCAGTGATTCACCGGCCACTAGATCGATGAAGAATCTCTCAAAAATCCGCTTTTTGATCAGTGATTCACCAGCCACTACATTCTTGGATCCCACCTTATTCTCAAACCTGGTGGCTCGCTTGATTGGCAGTCCTGTAAGCTCATCTTGCATACAAATTTTTGGGGTACCAAGGCCTGCATCCACCAAGAACATTTCTTCCCTTAAGCGTAAGCGTAAAACTGAAGATTGTAAGGCGTTTCCACTACATAATAAGAAACTCGAATTAGATCTTGGAAATGATCGACTCCAATAGATGCTCATCATAAGCTTTTTTTTCCTCCTATTCCTATTGATCAGAAGTATCCAGCAGCGCCACGCCAGAGTGACTTCCGAAGCGCTACGGACGGGACGAAATCCGGCAGCCAGCCAGTTGCTGGCTCGGAATAACCAGCCCAGCAAGAAGCTAAATTCTTCCATAACATAACGGGGCGGGGTTGCGCGCGAGCCGGGTGACGTAGGTGCACAAGAGTACTTCGCGCCACAACCATCTCTTTTTTATAGGTTCTACGGACCTGCTTCATCTGGTAAAAAAGAGTCATAGATATGCCTGTAATTAGAAGGAAGAACCGCCATAAAAATCTTCCTCGTGTATCGTCTGTAGCAGAACTATGAACGGGAGCTAGCAATCCGGACCGTATTGAAAAGGTTCCTGAGACACAGCATGGAAGAGTCAAAATATTCAGAAGCGAGGTCCAATAATGAAGAAGGGGTAGAATTACTGAATGAATAAGAGCTGTGGCTAATACCCGAGGCATAAAAGACGCATTTTCTACGGGATCCCGAAACCACCAGCCACCCCGACCTAATTCATGATGAGCCCACCAACTTCCTGGCGAGATGCCTACGGTTAAAAACAACCAACATGTCAAGATCCAAATTCGAATTGGTTCCTGGTCCTGGTCAGAGACCACTGTGTTCGCGCCGGCGGTCCAACAAAGAGGCGAAGTAGTGGTGTCTTTCTTTCCATTACGAACGACAACACGCTTCGCCTGCTCCCTCCCCGTGTCCATTAGCGCTCCTGTCCAGAGCGAAGAGAAGGCGAAAAAGCGCCGCCGAAGCAGGCTTCTATTGCTACGCAACAATAGAGCAGGCGCGCCGCCCACAAAATGTTTGAATGATCGGGTAAAGAGCGAGCTTCTTATATGGGATCCGACGCATCCAGCAGAGCGAAGCAGCGTTCCATTCTTTTCGGCGGCATCCTTCCGCATTGGCGGCGAGTGGAGTGCCACAATCCCATTCATCATTTTTGATCTACATAACCCAAAGCCCATAGCACTGGCGACGTCTCCGGCATAAATGCAAGGAGGATGTATAGCTGATATAGGATCTTGTGGAACAGGATTTGATTCTGCAAGCGGTTCGGTACGAACGAAGAAATTTCGAACAAAAGGATCGGAACTCGCTGATAGGAAAGGAGAGAAAAACAAAGCAATGCCAAGAGCTCCGTCAATCTGCTGTTCATCGATAGACGAAGCTCTCTCTTTTTCATCTCGTGCCAGATGTAACAAAAGATTAGTCCTTTTTCCTTCTCGCGAACCACGGGAGCGCCCAGCGCCCAGAAGAGCAAAGCTCATTTTCAAAACTGGGTCAAGCGGCGCATTAAAAAGGGCTGGCCCGTTAAAAGGACGCTTACTTTGCGAACGAAGTTCAGAATCAACAAGGGTTCTCCGAACGAAGGGAGTGTACAACTGGGGCGCAGCTCCACTTTTTTGTTGGAGAGATAGAATGGAGTTCTTCACGAAGTTCGAGACAAAGGAAAAAATAAAAGTTTCTCTATAGCCTCTGCGTTTTGAGACATTATGGCTTTGGGGTCGACCCCGGTACCGGTAACAAAAAAGGAATCCATAAAAACTTGGGATCCAACACCATGAGAAAATACTACCCTCATGATTAGACCATGTCCCTGAGATTTGATAAAAAAAAGGTGCATTAGCGGTTAATACGTTGTAATTAGATAAGTTATTTGGAATATGACGGAACGAAAGACCAAGGAAAGAAAGAAGAATGCACCAAAATGCAGGTGCTGCACCAAACGCTGGTGGTTGTTTCTTGTTGTAAGTGAATGCAACGAAAAGACCCGGAAATAACAAATAATGAGAAAATTCATTTATAGACATTTCGTGCTCATTTCCTAATTTCTGCTTAGTTATTCCCATCATCCGGTAACCACAGGATGATCCCAATCTCCTTTTAGTAATAGATCTTTTTGATATGTCTCAGCGGCAAGGAAGAGAAAATGCAATGCATCGAGTCGTTTATCAAGAAAGTGGACGAGCTATGGATCAAGATCATATTTAGTCCAATTTCTACCGGTGCACTTCTCATGAAATAATTCCCTTTCCAAGGAAAGGAAAACAAGAACTCGAATACTCGTAATAGCGATCCCGATCCACCTACTTTTTTTCTATTCTTTTATTCTAAAGCACAAGCCATTTTTATGCATGGGGCATAAGAGTGGACAATCTATGTTATCGAAGGAAGTAAATAACAACACTTCAGCGTTTCGGTCTACCCACCCTCATTCAGTAAACCAATAGGATTGCAGCATTGGAATTAGAGTTGGCCAGGTCCTCTAAAAAGAAAAGAAGAAACTACTTAGACTTAGACTTAGAATAGAGAAATGCCATTGGTTTTCTCGTACTACGATATCTTTTTTTTTGTTTTTGGCCATGATTGTGCTGCTCCTGTGAAGGCTAGTGGGAAAGCTCACCGTTCGTTGTGATGAGTGGGGGCCTTGTATCTGTATTCGGATCAGCTCCTTAACATAGTTTCCTGCTTGAACCCTGGCTGGGAGCTGGGAGAGGTGTCCCACTACAGGTGCAAATAAACCATTTTACCTTTCAGGGGAAAGGAAACAAACCACTCAATAATCGGTAGAAATTCCTCCTACTGAACTGAGCCAATCTCTCTCCTTTTGTCTAGTTAGCCGGTTCTGATTGCAGCTTCCTATTTTCCTATTATTGTTTCTCTTCCATCGAGAAGCCATTCTTCATAAGTCAATAACTGGGAGCCAGTGTCATTAAGTGGCCTATCAGAATACAGGTAGCAACCATACGCACTTGGCTTGGCTGAAAAATCCTGCTCATAAGCCAGGTCTGTGTGCCGAGTACAGCCGTTGCCTCAGGGGAAGCGAACAAAGTCATTGGAATAGTTTATTTATTGGGTGGGTCCTTCTCTTCTCATTTCAAGATCGATCATCTCGAGTCTCGGGCTGAATAACCTACTCTTCCTCCGATCTGTAAAGATGAATTTCAATACCTTGTTCTTATATGAGTTTCATGAGTACGATCTAGACTATACTTATTTTATCAGGTTTTTTTCGCATAGCGAGTAGAGGAATAGTTTATAGTTTTGGAACCACCTGAGCAGGAATCGCTGATCCACCTTCACTTGTTTCCTCTGGCTTCGATTCTTTTATTGTATAGTGGACTACTTAGGAGCTTTAGCACTGACCCTCGTGAAAAAAAGAGCTGGGACCCACCTACTATAGATATAGATATAGATGGGCCTCGTTCCTTTATAATACGATCTAGCTTGATCCATCATCCTCAAATTATGATAACTGCCTTCTAGCCGCAGCCGGAGCTACTTCTAATCCGGAATCCAAAGGAGTCGAGCTTTTCGTACTACCATCGCCCGGGCATCGCTTTCTTCCCACTGCTTTCGTCCTGTTTTATTGCTCCTCCTCTCAACTTATTGTTCTTGTGAATACCGTACGTAGTAGTTCTTGTGAATATCAATCTAGGCGTAGGGCTTGCAAGATTCGCTTCGTGCCGTTGGGAAAACACTGGTATATGCTTAGCCCTTCTCTTCCTTGAGGTTTAAGGGGGAAAGATATCGTCTTCTAAACTGAGGAGAGTTATGTATCGCCTTAGCTTATCTGCTGCCTTGTTTTACGAATCTGACTTCACCCTAAAGAACAATAAGAAGTCAATGGGTTTGGTTTCTGACCGCACTTCTCTACAGGCATCCCACCCGTCCTCTTCCTCCAGCAGCTCAAGGTACGCACAGGAAACCACATCTTGAACCACGGAATTAGCCGTGATAGGTTTCTTCTTCCGCTCGGTACTCATCTACCCTAATCTTCCCCTCGCAGTGGATTCCACTAGGTTCTTAACCTCTTCCCAATTCTTAAACTGAAACCTGCGATGTCTAATCCAACTCGGCACCTAACCAGCTTGTCAGCATCGTAAGTTTGCCTCAACATTCCCCCTAGAAATAGAATAAGAATGTAAATCTACTTTCATTTAGGGATGATACTTTCTTTTTTTTTCTAGAACTAGAATAAGTAAGTATGCTCTGGAGTAAAAGGATTCGAACCTTTGCATGCCGGTACCAAAAACCGATGCCTTACCACTTGGCTATACTCCAAACGGTCGGTTCCTGGGGAGAGGGGGAAGGGAGAAGCAGGGCTCGAAGAAAACGAGCCGTGCAAGGACGCGGGGATATAGCAAGTAAGCTGCAAGGTTTTCCCTTTAGGACCGACTACAACAAGCTCGCGACTCTAATAGAAACTAAGGGTCAGCTCTCTGCTCTATTTGCTTGCAATGCGTTGCCTATCAAAGTCGGCGAACGCTTCCACCCCCTCTTGCCCTTGTTACGCAACACGCCAACAAAGAACCTTGGTTCCGTTGCGCCCTGTACTGTATTCCGAGGCGACCATTTCGCGCGGTTCGATCCATTTCCCGATCCGAAAAATCCGATAACGTACCTATATGAGTGGGATGGATGGTAAATCATTTGCAGTCTTTTTCGGCAGGACCTAGACACGGAGGTTCGGGAAGTAGCGCATGACAGCATTCACTGGTGAAAGGACTGGCAGCAGCGAGAGCATCATAGTTGACATGGTCGGAGCTACAGTCCCCATATCCGTCTCTACTCTTTCTGTAATTGACTCCCTCCCGCTCCCGTCCATCAAAAAGTGTTATTTCCTCCAGCTCCCTCCGATGCCGGTAGATTAGATTAATTCATTGACAAAACCCATTGATTCCAAGCAAGAGGATGCGCCTAGCGCTAGTTGCTCAATCCGTTGCTTGTTTGGTGATAAAATCGCTGATGCGAACTCGGTAGTGCTACTGAAACCACTTTGTGCATCTTCTGTTGCCAGGAAAGAAAGACGTGCTGGGTCAGTCCGGCACGTCACGCTTGCTAATACGGCCCGGCTGCCCCTATACAGAAATAGTTTAATCGATTGACCGACTTTACTTTACTTTATCGCACGCATAGATAGTTTCGACTGCAGAGGCTAACCTACTGTGATCTCATTTAGTTGGCAACTCGACTCCAACCCGATCTAGAAGAGGATTTCTTTAAATCAATAGCACTTCTCTCTCAACTGTGCAGTCGACCACAAAACCATGGAATTTCTATATGAAAATAAGAGATGCTTCTAGGGACAATCAAGATCACTAGGAAAGAGCTGAGTTAAAGTGGCACTCACTTGATTAAAGGGTTTCGTGTGTACTGACTGATCTAAGTGCAGAACCATTCAAGAAACGTAATTGAAAGAAAGAAAGAGCGCTATTCTTCTTTAGTTAGGTACTGCCATCAATGAGTTTGCTAAGAAAGACCCCGGTGGAATATTTGGCCTGCTTACTAACTTATAGGCTTCAGAGGGGACCCTTTCTCGCCCAGCCCCACCTACAGGGAGTGTAGGATTTCGTTCGCAACTCTTTTTCCTAGAAATCTCAATCCAGCGAGTCACTACTCTTTTTCTCAAACAAGAAGCTGACAAAGAGATCCATCCATTTCTAAGTTTGTCTCCACCTCATTGGCCATCTATTTTATTTTCCCAAGAGACTGGTTTGATTCCACCAGAGTCTCTCTTAGCGCATAAGTTGAAATTCATTCAGATTAGCATGAAAACCATTCTGCAAGATATCAAGAAATTCTTTAAATAAGTCATCATTCATTAGCGCGTAAGAGCATTCATTCTATCAACGATATTTCTCGAACTGGCGCACTTCCAGGAAAGTAGGAGATTTCTCGTAAGGATTATACGTGATTTTCCCATTATGTGAGCGTGCATTTCCTCAATCATTAAGAATTGGGCCTTGGGAAGAAAAACTAGTTCTATGTCAATTCTACAGCCAGAGAAAGAATCAAGTCTATCTCACTCATATAGTGGCTGCCAGTGGCACTATTTCTTTTCCAGACAAACCTTTTATTTTATGGTAGTTTCACTCCGATTGCGGGAGGGAAGCAGGGCTATAGAAATCAGTTCAGAAAAGGACTGATTGATAGACTCAATTTTACGGAGAAGAAAGGAATATTCACAGCATTCATCACTTCTATATTTTACTATGATTTTTCGAGCGTGTATAGAGCCTATCTAGCTCTATTTCCTAGTTTCTCCTTTAAGTTGTGAGGATTGAGTTTGCTTTGATTCTGGTTCAGGGCAAGGGCTACTTTCTTGAGTTCGTATAAGCATGGATCTAATCTTACCTGGATTGGTTATCGAGATGAGAAGACTGGCACTTTAAAGCGGGTAACGTATAGGATAGTCCAAGTAGAGAGGCCGGGTCTTATACCAGTAGCTTCAACCCAGTAGGTTATTTTGACTGGGCCTTTAGTTGGCAACTCGACTCCAACCCGATCTAGAATCAGATTTCTTTTTTGCGAACTCATAACTTAGCTAAATGGGGAGAACGAAGAGGCGTGGGAAATTGGGGGACGGACTCCTCAATACCGGATGAAGTTGGCTTACTTAAGTCCTTGGAGCTTCCCCCGCGGTAGAAGAATCTATCTTAAGGATATCGTCGGCATCACAACGAAGACACACATTCCGCACTACTTGCTCATCCCATGACTTCCCATCAGCTTTCCGTAGATCCCTCACAATCGAGTTAGGCCGATTAGGGAATTTCTCTCTCTTCGAACCTTGGGATCCAGTAGTCCACCCAAACTTGCTGTGCTTAAACCATCTCCAATGCGCCAGATCAGACCCGCCAAAAGAGTTTCCCTTGCAGCACAAACACCCTCCTCCATGTGATCGAAGCCTGAGGCGGAACCTTTGCTTTGCCCTTAGACAATCTCTATTCGGGTAGTCGCGCCCTTGAAGCACCTGAGCACATAGAGAATCAACGGCAGTCAACAGACTTCATCTCAACTGAGTGTGCCGGTCCCAGGTTCTCCAGTGGAGTCGATATGTGTGAGTTGAGTCTAGCAGGGGCAGGGGAGTGAGAATAGTCGACAGTTGAATAGCTTGGCCAGAGAAAGAGGGAATGAATGATCGGTCTCGTTCTGGATCTCTTTCCTTGCGCCCTAGTCCATTCCATCTATCTTGACTGCAACTTGGATTCTTTCTTGACTGCTATTTGGATTGGTAGTCCGTCAAATCTCTAAGCAGGTGGCTAGAAAACCTTCCGGAATAGGAGGAATATCAGATAGTTTCTCTTCTCATCAGGAATGGAATTCGGTTTCCAATCTGGTCACACATGACTCTTGTCCTAAAGCAATTTATTGATTAGGAGCAGTGGGTGGCCCATAGAAAGGAATGCCTGCCTATCCATAGCCGGGCAAATTGCTGCATATTCAAGTCACCCAATTCTCTTCTCTTGCACTATGTCTATTGGAATGGACCCTTGATTCTCCAGCAGATCCTCCTGGTATGGAAGGATATCATCCACAAAACAGATTGCTGAAAATGCCATGCCATCCAAGTTCGCAAAGGAGCGGTCTTCCTAATCTCTCTTTTGTTTGTGGGAATCTCTAGTGAGACCTTTTGATTTCCGGGGTTTCCTACTGTCTTTTGACTTTGGCGGACTCTGCATAAAATCTTGTATGGTGGTCCAGTTATTTCTAGAATATTTCACAGGATGATCGTGTGCGGCTCCTATCCAGCTAACCAAATGGATCAGTACCTGTTTGCGAATTTATCTTTCCCAAAGTGGACACAATGATTCGAAATTAAGGAAATCTCCGAATTCTCAATGTGCATTTTCTGGTCCTTTCTTATGGACAATTCCGTTTTCCCATTGGCATAAAGACTTGTTTGACTACGATCCACGAACCAATTCACATACTCATCGGATCTATCCTTCGAAGAGAGTTGATCCGCTATTTGCAGGACTTCCGCACCCTCGATAGAATGAATGAAATGACTGAGCATAAAATCCTATATAGCAAGGATAGATTATACGGAATAGAAGAGTCGGTTCTAAGCTAATCAAAGTATGAATTCCCATAGCAATAGCAAAGAAAAAGGAAGCCCATATCTGATATATTGCTGAGGCATCTTGGGAAAGAGGTGTGTCTCGCATCCGCCGGCTATGAATTCAATGAGAAAATCCATGTGACACACGCAGATCAATACGGAAATGGCAAGGCATTCAACTCGACCCATTCATTCTCGACCATACGCCCTTAGCTCCCAACTCTCTGACCTGCCTCCCTTATACTAAATACTAAGACCGGTTTAAGAAGAGAAGTATTTGCTTGCTTGCCGGTTGAAGTCTGCTCGTCGCATTCTAGTCGTGCGTGATAGAATAGGCCCACATAAAGAGAAAGCGGAGACCTTCCCAAGGTTACTCATCTAGATCTGGATAATCACTAGCTATATTATTTCCTGCTCCTAAATTCTCGTAAATAGAGGATAGGCCCGGCCCGGCACCCCACAGTCACGGCACCTCTAAGAAGACACCTATTCCCGGCGCACTCCATGTGAAAGACACCTATTCTCGGCACTATTCCATAGCACACACACTTATACTTAAGTAGGCATAGCTCCGTTAAGAGCTCATCGAACTTTACTTCTAGTGATAGAAGGGGTAAAGGTGAATTTAAGTCCTCTTTCTCTCGGAAATATACGCCACATGCCAGTGATCGATCTCTCTCAAGCTAGGTATCGGTGAAGTCCGTCATGGAATTGAAGTGGTAGAGTGGTAAGTGGGCGTACGGTCTATGGATTTCCTATCAGTGGCATTAGTTCCTTCTCTAGATAGATGGCTATTGAGCTTCTCATTCGTGAGAGTCATGCGCCGGATCAAGGGCTCTCTCATCTCCTATTTGGAAATGTATAGGTTCTGTAAGTGGCCAGTGCCCGCGAGTAAAGGCAGATCATCAAAAGTCATCTAATCCATCTAAGTGCCGGTATTGCCCAGTGCTTGACTGGAGTTGTCATGATACCCGGATACTCACCTCACTATACGCCAATTCAGGGAAAGGTCATGCTGGGAAGCTTCCTTGAAAGATAGTCTCAACACTCTCGATGAGAAACGAGAACCCAGCCAACGAAGGTTTATGCATATATTGGTCCGCATCCAGAGGAAGTCAAGGTTTCCAGATGTGCTCATCCCTGCTTGCTGATATGCAAATCGATTGGAATTGGCAAATCATAGAGTTTGTCGCTGACAAGAGCTGTTTTGGCCATGGTGATCCTCCTCTCAATACCCATTCCTGCGAATTCCCAATCCAATTATATTAGTATAATGTGTAGAAGAAAAAGGGGAATCCATGAGAAAGCCCATATTGTTCGTGGCAATGGAACATTCCTTTCCACTTTTGTGAATGGAGATCACTGACGAGCACTCTTGCGCAAATCAAGAGTCAAGGTAGGAGCTATGAAGCTGTCCCGGGTAGGAAAGGATCCCTTTGAGTTCATATTGCTGCAGGAGAAAGAGAAGGGCACAGAGCTTCTATATACCACTGGATTCCACCAGACTGTTCTGTGGAAAACACGGCACCCTATCCCTTCCCTGACGGGAACCTGGATACCATAGCATAGGAACCTCGAAAATACGTATTATAGGTTGGTTGTATACACACTCATCCTTTAAGAAGATAAGAGAGCCCCGCGGACATTTCATTTCCTTCCTCGAAACCTGGAAACTGATACTGCCTCGATTCTGCTTCCGTCTATCATGTCCAATCTTACTTTCGTGCCGATGAAGGGCAGTCCGGAAGGTGGAGTTAGCACCGGGCCGGCCTATTCTTAGAAGCTGAAGTAGGAGTAGGAGCACTCTTCTTCCTCACCTCAAGCGTAGCCGTATTAGTTGGATCCGGCATCCTTTCGACTGGAGATACCCTCGCATTACCGGCTTCCCGGCATACTGGCAAGTTTACTTGACTCACCCATTCTTGAGACTGGCCACTACTTTGTTTGATTTCCTTGTCACTGTAGTAAGCAAGCGGCACCTATTGATCTACTTCCCTCTAGCATCACTCATCCTTACGGCACTAGTCCATCCATCCCTCGACCGAAGAGAGTCTTCCTCCTCACGGAACTAGGGTTGGTTTGGTTTCATAGACAAGACTTTCGAG
Source organism: Zea mays (assembly GCF_902167145.1). Taxonomy (NCBI): domain Eukaryota; kingdom Viridiplantae; phylum Streptophyta; class Magnoliopsida; order Poales; family Poaceae; genus Zea; species Zea mays. Next base: position 283,954 of record NC_007982.1, read on the forward strand.
CGCGACGTTGCGCACATCCTCTTGCTTGGTATCTTTTCTAGTGTGCATCACATTCATTTTCCTTTCCTTTCATGTAGATATGATAATCTTCGTGGCATCAACCTCATATAGGAGCTGCCAGTAGTACTAGTACTAGTACTTTCGCGGGATTTGAAAGCAGGCAAACTTATGATGCGAGTCTAGTTAGATTAGAATAGAACCAGCTGAAATCCGAACCAACCAATACGCTTCGCTTTCCTCTGCTCGTATAGACTCCGTTCGTGTTAGGACATCCATAGCCAATAGTAATAGTAGCTAGTAGCTTCGCCCCCCCTTGCCCCCGGAAAGGTTCTCATTCCTCACTGGATCTAGTTGACTTGCTGCTACAGCAATCAATCTATCTATATGTTCCGGACGGAAGAGAGAGTTTCCTACATTCCCATTCCCATGAACTGAACATCGGGTACCAACGATCTGGAATCCCGTGCTACAGATATGCACCTGTGCGGAACCAACCTGGCAATCCTCCTGTCTATTCTTTCTATCTGGACTAGCGCTTCCCACTGGAGCTTACTACTTGACTAGAGCACTTGAACTTGTTAGTTTCATTAGTCAGTTTCCTAGCATAGCAAAGTGAGTTTCCCATCAACGGATTATCATCCTGTTGTTTCCATGAACATCAGGTACATATATGAACCTGTCAACGGAGCGGAACATATGATATGAACCAAGTAGATTCGTCTTTTTGCTCGTCAATATGCTCGTAACATTAGTCGTTACTCGCTCGTTAGTAGTTACTCGCTCAGCTCATTAGTAGTGAACTATGATCATTTGTGAGGAGTATGTTTTCAACTCTATGTATGTCAATTCGAGAGTAGAGCGATCTATGTCAACCAAGAGCAGAACTCTCTCTATTTCCGGCACAGGCTTTCTTTCAATCAAGAAGAAGATTATTTCAGATTTTATCACTATCCGGACTGCTATCTACTATCTACCTATCTATCTACCCGGGCTCGTTGTGAGGCGGGACCCAACCCTCCTCTTCACTCCACTGCTTCAACAGAAATGGATCCATCATCTGCTACCCATGAGTAATAACGTTACGAATCTACCACTGATCCCGAGGGCAAGTATGAAAAAGAGAGTCAAGCAAGGTTGGATTCGTATGTTCCATTTGAGTAAGCCTCTGATGCCCTGCGCACATAGCTTCTTGCATGCCCGATGGCAGATCTCCCAACCTGGAGTATATTCCCGGCCCCGTAGCTTAGCTTAAGATCTTCGTATTTCAAGTCCACCGGCATGGGACCTGACCTTGGGAATAAGCCCCGCCCTGTCCTCTAAGATATGAGATCCACCCACACCCAAACCTGGAAAAGCGGCAGGCTCTAGTCGAACTCCATACCAGAAGAGAACCCTTTCCGTTGGAAGAAAGAGAAAAGGGGCCGGGCTATGCACTTCAAGAGAACCAACCCAAGAAGCACTCAATAAACTATTATATATAGTCCTGGCCACCAGATCAAGCTAGCAGGAATGGGTACTACAGCACCAAGAAAGATCGATGGAAAGGGATATGAAACTATTTTAGATGCACGCTCTAGCTCTAAAGCAAGCTTATACGCACTCATAAAGGTGCCGTCTAGTGCCGTGAAGATAAACCGATTCTCTGACCATCCCTCGAGATAGCCTTTTATTCTCTTTAAGGAAAGGATCTGGGAGCCATATAAGGATGAGTTAGCCGTAGGATATGATTCCTTCTTGCTTGTTGGGAAGGGAATAAGGGGATCGAGAATGATGCTGCAAACAAGATAAGGGATTCACCAAGGCAGTATTACTATTACTATTACTATTACTATGGAAATGGAAATGGAAATGGAAATGGTATAGAGCTAGCCCAGAAAAGAGAATCCATGGCATGGCTATTCACTCAATCAAAAGAGAAGGTCATAATCTGGAAACTATTCTCATACAGAAGGGTTCTACGCTAGGAATCACTAAACTAGACGAGCACTTCTCAAGTGCCAGCTAGGAAACTGTCTGTACTGTAAACCAACCACCCGTAGAGAACTTTTAGTAGATGGAAGCGAGCTCCCTAGTCCTATTCGACCCACTTGGAATTCCCTTATGTGAATCATTCATGTAGCATTGATATACGAGAATTCGAGATTGCTCCACCGGGCCTGACTAGTAAATACAGTATACGGGGAAGAGAGTCTTCTGAACCTGAAACCTATGAAGCAAGGAAATCACTCTACTCTGCAAGCTATTCCACTGGAAAGGACAGGTTTCTAAAGGAATGGGATTAGTACTACTTAATTAAGGAAGGGATGAGTGCTGTCTTCCGGGCGGGGGTTCTAGCAACTAAAGCAGTGGAAATGTTCTCGTTCTCTCATGCTTCAAAGCACAGAGTTGTGCCTGGCATTCCCATTTGTCTCTCTCTGTCGAAAGCTAGGTCAAAGGTGCCTGTGCTCGAAATGCAACATCACTCACTTGGTCTAGTGGGTCGGGGTTCATCAAGCTTTTCATCTCCTGAAGCGTATAGAATCCGCTCTTTAAGGTCGAGAATCCGCTCTGCTCTGGAAGGTCGAGTCGATTAGGCCTTGTCATCATGTCATCGCACTCCACTGGTATCAAAGTTCTCGGCCCTTTTCTTATATTACTTTGATTATATTATAGAAGTGTGCCCGGTCTTGTCTCAGCATTCGAGGTTGGATGTGTTTCCTCAGTCATCGTTCGAGGAAAGCTCTTGGCATCGGTCGTATTCTCTTCTCGTTCTGTTGGGAGCTGATATCCGTCATGGCAAGAGGAAAGGAATGGGATCGGCATTGCATTGGTTGGTACCAGTAGCTGTAGCAGCAAGTAGGTCGTTGGGAGCTGATTGTGTTAGTAGCTAGAATCCTGGTTGGGAAACAGCATTAGCACGAAACCATTCTATCAAAGCTATTTCGAGAACAGCCAGCCTTCTTGAGTAATAGGGCTTTCAGGCTCGCTAACCTCAGTGGGCTATCGTTATTTGTTTAGTATGGAATCGCATTTGGTACCCCCTTGCTTCAGCAGACGGAAAGAAAGCAAAGACGCTTCTAGGAATGCATATTCATTCGAGTCAAGCGTTGAAGCAGGACTGGCCGGCCGGTCTGTAAACGAGATCTAGAGAAGAAGCCAGGGAATTTCTCTTGTCAAAGAATCCCCGTTCTCTAGCAGCAAGTAGATCGTAGGGATCAGTGGTAGTAGGTAGCGAGACAAGAAATGACAAGTCAACCAGATATGGGGATGCGCTTGGAGATCGGAGAATTGCTCCACTCCGTTCCCAATAGCAGTAGAATCATATGGTCAATACAAACAAGTGCAGGATGTCAATCAAGTGACAGAGCCGGGGCAGATGATCTTTAGCCAACTACTCCTTATGAATCTGAATGGAATGCATATCTCAATTGGGAAGAAAGCAAAGGTCGAGGGTCAATACTTGAAAATGAAGGATCAGGAGATGCAAACTAAGATTTCCGATCTAGATCTGGTTCATCACCGGCACCCAATGGTTTTCTTCGGAGAAAGATCAGATATTCGTTTATTCAGTGCAAATCCGGATTCCGGCACCAAGGATCAACCTCATTGGCCTCCAGCTAGACTGTTGACTCCATTTTGCTTTGCATATATAGGAGAGCCACATTTCATTTCTCGAACTAGAGGGAATAGACCTATTTGCTTGCCGGGACCGGGATATGATCACCTTTGCTTGGTTCATAGCAGCTGGTGGATACGGTTTCATTCTAACCTTTGTTGACTTCGGGCAAGGTCAAGTAAGTCATGGGATCTATCTAGCTCATAAAGTGCCAGTGCCATTGAAGACTTGGCTATCAGTTGTATTGGACCCATGACCAATAGAGAGGTTGCCATTACGGCCTGTGTTCGGAGTACTGCTCCTCCAGAATAGAATGGTTCACACGTGAAAGTGCTTCGAAATATGAGGTTGAGAAGACCTGCCAGGTTCTGTCTCAGTGGATTGAAATCTCTATCGGCAAGCGTACTTAAAGGAGAACTGAAAAATCAGTTAGAGGGGCGTTAGCGAAGCTAAAAATAATAAACCCACCTAAACGTCAAATGAAGAAGCTGTAATAATAGATATAGAAGAATGCCTACCCTTGTTCTTAATATAAGGCCGCCAAAGTTCGAGTTTCCTTCCAGAGCAATCTGAAGACTCCTTCATATCGTTGCCTTTACGAAAAGATCGAATCTCTTTAATATAATAAAATATCTGGGCGTAGCGTAAGTGAAGTCAAGCTCTGTTCATTTGAATTCCGGCTCATATGTTGAGCGTAGACAAGTCTTTCTCAAGGTAGGTCTTGCTTGTTGCGAAGTCCGTTTTCCGGCCTTAGAAAGCAATTTCTCTTTGCCTCGATCAGTAGGCCCTAACGGCTCTATGTCCACCTCAATTTTGAGGGATAGAATAGAATATCTTCTTTGTGAGTCGGGGTATGTATCCTTTGATACAGGTAAGGCTCGCAGGGGTGAAGTGGGAAGTTTTTACTGCCGGAGAGAATGAATAGAAGTCTTGCCTTGCTTCTCACGTTTCTGTGTTCGTAGAAGCTTGGTCTATGGTTTCCTGTTTGTTAGCTTTGCTGCTCCAAGCATAGTTGGTGGATAGCTTAAAGGTGAGTGAGTGAGTCGGCAGGCTTATGTGATAGTAAGGGTCTAGTAAGTCAAGGGTGCCGCAGTCTATATCTTAGTTTAGTATAGTACGCCCTTAAGTGACAGAAGGAGGACAGGGCGCTAAGCAGAGAAAGAGCTTCCAATGCTAGAGGCGCGTGCATTGAGTAAGAAGTTTGATTTGAGGAGGAGCCCGAGAAGAAGCTTGCCGCGTTGAGGGTTGCTTCACTTTCCGCTGGGGCCTTGAGGAAGGATAGGGCTGCAAGGATACTAGCAAATTGGCTGATAGGGACCGGAAGCGTATTCGAAGAATTGTAGAGAGACCGGGCGCGGCCTAATTCATGGTTTTCTTCCTTGGGAAATCCTCTGCCATTTTGCCTAGTCTGAGAAATCTTCGTATGTTTCTTTACATGCCTTTGTATAAAGACAATCATTGTCGGACGGACTTCTTAACTTAATAAAGAGAAGGGCGCGGCAGTCGACTCTGCTCCTTGGCTTGGGGTGGGGAGTTCCGCTTTCGGAATACGCAAATTGGACTTCTCCATTGGAAAGAGCATTGGATTTCCATTTGCTTTCTTGGGGATCACCACTATCTCGATTTTGACACCGGCACTTAGGGTAGGAGAAGGAGAAAGAGACAAGTTTCCACCTCATCCGAGTCAGAGCTCTCAGTGACTTCCCCCATAGCAACGGGAGATGATCAGCCCATCACCCTAAAGGAAAGGAAATTCGAAGAAATAAGATCTGATCTTTCAGTGAAATAAGCATCTACTAATCTAACTAGCGAACCAATATGTCTATCAATAGCCCTGGGTTCTTACCTTGTCTTGACTCTTCACCGAGTGAAAGTGATACACTACTACTTTAGGTTCGAACACTACGGCATGTTACGAACATTAAGGCACCTATCCTTTCAAAAAGGAATCAATGGCGAACGTACGCTATCCAACAGAAGTCCCGACCGATATGACTATTCATCCTTAAGCGAATGCTGGAACGAAAGTAACCCTCGAAGTGAAATAAAAGCAAAGGGCAAATCAACTAATTGTTCTCTAATACCACCTCCTCCTGTATCTACTATTGGTTGACTGAAAATTCAAAAAAGAAAAAGTTGCACATCTTCTGAAAAGATAAGGGCTCGGTATCGGCTCAATCGAACAAGCTGAGGTATATAGGGAATAGTAGAACATATTGATTATCCTATTGGATTGGTTCCGCTCAGTCGAGATATGATGACTCAATAGGCATTGAGAGTTTCGATTCAATGTGGGAATGACTAAGACAAGTTAGGCTAAACAGATATGCATGCACCATAGAGGTTTATCCACCATAGGTTTGTACACAAGAATAGTAGTCACAGCGAGGGATGCACATAAATCAGATCTGCACTGGTATAAGTGATAGGTTTTGGAAACAGCATAATGAACGTAACGCACAGATGGAATAGAACTAAATGGAAAGTCGAGCCTGCTGATAGGGGATGGGATCACCTTCAAATCGATTTAAAGTGGCCTTAAAAGTGGATTAAAATGGGTTTCTAAAAAAGTGCAATAACTTAATTATCAAATGCCAGGCTTATACCATTACGACTTGTGATTTGTTTACGGTATGGACTATTGAACAAGTAGTTTTACGGTGATAACAATAAGAAGAAACAGTTTCCACTAATGAGCGGAGGTAGCCGTCACTCAGTAATTCATGTTATCTCACTAGGCAAGTCATCCCTACGCCAAGTCCAGTTGGCTACCGGGATCAAACCGCTTCGCTTGCACAGGCCTAGAAATTCTAACAAGAACAACTCCCTAGCTGACATCTTAACCAACTACTTCGTAAGAGCCCCACCTCCGAGAAATTACCAGAGGATCAACAAAGCAAGACAAGCCAGACCCTACGGCGTCTTTGTCTATTTCGTTCACTACTCCTCCTGAAAATGCTAGGCTAGCCAGTACTATTGAGTACTATGGACTATGGTGTACTATCGAGAGAAAAACAAGTCCATTAAAAAAGAATAAACTTCTATTTAGGAGGGAAACGAGAAAATGCATAGATCAATATCTGCATGAATAGCCGCTGCATAAACAACTCTAGCTCTAACTCAAGAAAAGAACTACAAAGAACAAAAGAAGAGTTTCTCCTCTGCAAAGTAACAGCAAGTGAAATTAGCTCCCTGTCGGGATAGAGATTCTCTATTATCTTGAACTCACTCACCAATACTTTAAGATCGTCAATAGCACACTACCTCTCCAAGGCAGTGCACTATTTCCTCAACAAAAGAGAAGAAGTAAACGATTGCCAGGTTGTAAGCACTTTGAGATATTGGCCTTCGGCTTAAGATAGTTACTTGACTTAAAAGCATTCTCGAGATCCTTATCATTTAAGGAACAAGAAGAGATTGTCTACTCTCGGCAATGTAAGAAGGTTCGTGAAATAGCACCCTGTCGGGGATCAAGATTCTCTATTATCCAATCCACATTCCCACTCTCCTTATTCATACATCAGTTCAGCTACAACAAAGAAGATATCCTTCCCATTCGTCTTGTCAGTCTTTCATTTCTTTGGTTTAGTTAGGAATAGGCATGAACTAGGCTAGCAGTTGTCACCAAAGCAAGGGACTAGCTTATCTTTTCAGCGAGACTCTAGAAGATAGGCTCAGGTCAAGCATTCCCATATGCCGGTAGAAATCCTTCTTAGCCCTCATAAAGCATGCATCACAGAGTCATAGGCATATGCTCCTTGATAAACTAGTTGGCAGGCTAGGTTCCGTAGTCAAGGCCGCAGGTTTGTGAAGAGCCGAGCTAATTAGGCGACCCACAGCACCATTTCATCGAGGACATGAGACGTGGTAAGCCAATTGGACCTGAAAAGGAGAGACAAGCCAGGACCCGAGTGGTTAAGTAGTAGCTGCATTGGTGCTACAGCCGACTGTCGTCGAGAGGATTCGGCAGGCGAAGAGTTGCGATGCTATACTTATGAAAATAAGAGCGATGGTTGAGAACAGCTGCTCCCTTTCCCCGTATAGGCTCTGCTGGTACATTCCAGTTCGTAGAGCGAATCTGTGTCCCAGACGATCGACTGACAGCTGAAGCCTTTCAGAGGCTTACGAATCGTGATATACGATCCACTCTCCTGTGATACTAAGATTTCTCCGCAGGATCCCTGGGATTTCTACTGGTGGAAAAAGAAGGTATGGGAGTCACCTTCCTGCAGACAGAGATCGAAGAGCTTGTATTGGAACCATCTCATCCCATTGGTGTTTAGAACAACGCTTCGCTCCTTAGCGGCCTACTCAAACACCTACTAAAGCTACTCAGGGTACTTCTTAACAAACCATGTCAAGCTACCTTGCTAGTTCTATTCCTGGCTATCCGTGGGTGGTTCATATCCAACTACTACTTGTTGCCCTTGCACAAATGTCTATCAGCTATTCCCATGCCTATCCTTTAAATAAACGTATCTTGACTAAACGCTTATCTTCTATTTCGAACTCAAAACTACTACTTGTTTCGCTCGCCTATCTAGCTCTATGAAATACGGATATACCGGTCCTAGCGTTCTCCTTCAATGGTCTGTTCCATACTTCTTTCTATCTAGACTTGTTAGCCTCAACGTTACGCATCCGTCCTATCCCGTGTCACTAACCCTAGCCCTATCCAACCAAGCCGCTCTTCCTCATTCGAGCTAAAAGCTCTCCCTCGTCCAGGCATCCGGGCATTCATTTCACTGCATTTCCCTCATTCAATCACTGCATGAAAAAGAAGCCATGATTGCATTCCACTTGTCGTTGATAGGACAAGTTCACTGACTATATGCGAGTAAAGACTACAGGGAAGTAGTCTAAAAACAAGTAAGTAATAAGTGGATTCTCCCTATAGAGCAGAGCATAGTGACAAAAGTTCCATTTAGATATGGTTGTATCATATGTATATAAAGAATGTACTCGCAATGAACTGGCTAAGTCCAACCAACCATGATGGCAGCCTGCCCCCCTATAGCCAAAGCAAGCGATAGCAAATAGTGATTTTATGGAGTAAGCTTCGCTCCGCGCCAATTAGAAAAAAGTGAAAAGACTCTATGCTCTGCTCATATAGATATGGGATTCCTACTGGGGTTCATGACAACTATTGTGACTAAGGCAAAACGTGAAAGAAAAAGGCCGCTAAGGAAAAGCACCCCGTTTAAAGAGATCCTATGAGGTCTTTGCTATCGCTTTCCACTTTCCGGGGAGGCTTGAAAGCTACTACTCAACAAGGTCGAGCTCCACGATGGACCATTCAAACTTCATACTACCGGGACAAGGACTAGACTAGACGGCTGCTTTCTCTGTTCATGCTCCGGCATAGGGGATCTACTAGCGGTAGGATAGGGGACAGAGTGCAACTAGTTCCCGAAAATGACGTTTACTTTCCTTAGGATCCATTTTCTAGAAAGTTTGTTTTCCTCTCGCCAATTATTTACGGAGCTAACTTGCGGGTTTGCATTCCAGTCTGCGAGCAATGCAACGAAGTGCGTCTTTCATACCAGGAGACCCCACTGCAGCTGGCAAGGTCACCGGGATACGGCCGTCCTTTCTTAAAGAATGGAAAACATGGCGCTATTGTATCCCCATCCCCAGCCTGTTCGGATCATCTTGGCATAGCACACCTCAAATGCTTTCCATTCATTACTGGAAGAAGAACAGCATTTCTCTATGCGCCAATGGGAATGCCACTGTCTTTTCTGAACGGAAGGGTACGTACATCCGTATGGAACCTGGCCAGTGCTAAAGAAGAGGAGGAGGGAAATGCCAGTGTTGTGCCGGATCTCTTTCTTGGAATGGAATCATACTTTTGAACGGCACTATTCCACGCGCCTCTAAATCCCGTAGGGGAGCTCGCGAGAGAGCGGTCCGCTTCACATCGCTAACTGAGATGAGACTACTTCCTTTCCTAACTGAGATGAGAAGACTTAGACCAGCTGACATATCAAGCAGTCAACCTTCTATTGAGATTGAGATGGCGATATTGAGATGGTATACTCACTTCTACTTCTACAAGCCCAGGAAGGAACCGAGAACTACCACTTACTTTGACTATTATAGAAAGCGGGAGAAGGGAGGGCAAGCAGTTTGCGGCTCTAGACTAGACAGACAACTATTCTTTCTGGTGCAGGTGAGAATAGAGCCTATCCAGATCGCGATTCTACATCAGGAGAAGCAAATACATGGGATGGGCTACACACACTCATGACTAAGACAAGCAAGGTTTCCGGTGAAAAGACAGATTCCTAGCTGGTAAGGATAGGTTTCATAGACAAGACAATCCAAGAAGGGTTCCTTTTTCTTAGCTTCCTTCTCCTTGGTGTGGTGATGGGAGGTTTCTTACAAGGTCCGTTCTGTTTCCTGCTCTCCGGTTTCCTGTGACAAGACAACTCGATTCTCTGGTTCTATGTATGCTAATACTACCTAGGCTAGGGTCGGTCTCTCACATCAGGATGTGTCCCTGTCCCGGCCAAGGGGCGATCCTTCCACGCTCTGGCACTAGTGAGAAGACACCCATTGGATGATGCTTGTCCTCTCTATGGATGGAGCTTTGGCCATTCCTCAAACGGAAACGGAAAGATCTAGTCAATCCTGTGATCTGATTTAGGCGGCCTCTTCCTCCAATCTTTTACTACCAAAAACCTACTTGGTCACTTACTCCTTGGGTCCAATACCTTTAGCTCTAAGCATGCAGCACAGAGATAGGTCTTTTTGAATAGGTTGAGGAAAGGGAACGATTGACCACAAAGGTGTGACCCTCGCCTCTAATTGATAGCCGAGCGAAGAAAAGAGTATTTAGCCGCCTACCTAGACCAGGATATCCTGATATTAGGCGCTGTCCTGCAGAAGGCTCAAGAAATAGAGATAGCCAACTATGCTATGCTACGGGATAAGGATAAATATCACGCGTGTGCTAACGATCTCGTCTTTGGCAATGACTATCTTCAGAGCGCACTATTATGATGAGCAGGCGCGCATCTATATACCAAGCGTTAACGCAGACAGCTTCATTCGGGCTGGCTACTACGGTGGCCATGCTGATGTATGTATATATACCTTATGGCAAGAATTTGCTCTACTATGACGTGAACTCGCTTTAGCCCTTTATAATGCAATCCTGCGACTTCTGACTTGCCAGGCACCTTGACGGTTATGCCAGTTTTAGGGGACCCTCTAGTAAGAATAGTCTAATAGACCTACTATAGTCCAGTCCAACATTCGATTCTTTCTTTGCTAGCAGAACTTGATATTCCACTCTTGGCACCGCACTTCAAGCATAAAAGCCCTACCTAGCTTTCAACCCAAGCTCAAAACCACCCTTGCTTTAGTTGGACCGGCATACATATCTTATCTCGTAAGAAACCGACGCCTAAACGCCTTGCCTTCACAAGCTCACTAACGGAATAAGCCTTCAAAGTCCCTCTAATATGGAATGGATCTGGATAGCTGGAGGTGGTTATGGATACCACGATGGTTCTGCCTCGAGCTTTAGTTCAAGTTCAAAATATGCTTCACGATTTGTTTTGTCCATAGCATAGGCATAGCATAGAATGTGTGTGTGTATGTGTAGGTATATACCAATAGAAAGAATTTCGCTTTGAGGATATTGCCGCCTAGGTGGAGAGACGGTACTGAGATCTAGTTCAATTGCTTAGAGATATCTTCCCGTGCTGGGATGAGATAGGTGCTTTCAAGTGATTGACATTCACGTATCACCGAATGAGGCCGCTTTTAGCCTCCTTACATCCGATTGGTCTTGAACTTGATCAATGCAAGCAAGAAATAGTGCCGTACTTGAAAGTGCTTACAGCTAGTGATGCTAGAGGATCCAGGGAATGGCCTTTCTTTCGTATTCTACTCAGGAAGCTGGTCTGGCGTATCGGAAAACAGACTTGGCTACTGGATGCCTATATAGATAAGGGAATCCACTTGATAGAAATGATTTGGTTATCCAACCCGGCCCGCATATTGAATGATGAAGTCTTGGGAAGAAAAGAAATAATTCCACTCTCTACTCGGATCTGGAGATTGGCCTAAGCCCGGCGAATGCAACCACTTCACCTGCCAGAGGACAATAGACGCAGGCACTACACGACAGGTTCTTCCGATTATGCTTCCTTTTCGAGTAATGCAACTAGCCCGATCCCTGCAGGAGATACATACGAGATTAAAAAAGAGACCACTCTCAACTAAGTTTAAGTCCAAGTCGGCTTCCGCTTCAATTCTTTACTTTGACGCTAGGTCTAGGCCAAATTCATTCTTTGACTCTTGGCCCACAGCTGCTCTGCAGGAATATCTTTTTCCTGGTGGATTCTGTGCTTGAATCTCTTTTCCCGGAACTTCTGGAATCTCAATCCAAAGAGAAAGCTTCTACCGGATACAAGTCAAGTTTCGTAACTAGAGTCGCAAATTTCTCATTTGTTACGATTAAAAGAGGAGCTATTGATGATGGCAATCCAATGAGTCTGAGTCACTACTGTGACGAATAAAAGTTTTGTGGAGCTATGCTCATGCTTTCATTTTTTTTAGAATGGCACGACCTAAACGCCCCAGTATAGTACGCCCTTAATGAAAGACGGGATGAGATCTCTTCACTTGTGCTCGAGTTTCATCGTATCGTAGTCGTAGTAGGAATAGGAAGCAAGGTTTCCGGGGAAAAGACAGATTACTACCTGGCACTTGTATTGTGTCTGCTCTACGAGCGCTTTGAACTGAACTAGTGATCCGATTCCGTGATTTCGCCACTAGAAGAGATCCACTCCCATGATGGAATCGACTTCCTAAAGCGCTTGGTTGGCTAAAGGTGACGGTTGGTTGAAGCTTAGCTTGGGTTGCAGGAAAGAGAATTAGTTAGGATAGGATAGCCCTTATTTGGTCCATCAAGCTAGGGCTAGGGAGTAAGCAAAAGTAGATCGTATGAGGGAACACTCCTTCCTCTTATCTTAGAAGAACTTGTCGTAGCTGTGACTACTCGGCACTATTTGAATGGAATGTCAGCGAATCACTTGTTTCACTCATGTATGTGACTAGTCTTGACTGCTGGGTTTTTCTTTCTATGGAGAACGCACGCTAGAGATGCTTAGGAAAAGAGAAGGCTAGAGATGCTTAGGAAAGGTTTGCTTACTGCAGTGCTTTGCTTCCGAAATCTAGAGTTTATGTGCCGAGGCGGGACCCACCTCTCCACTGAGAGGGAAAAGATCTACTGGAAATACTTCCTTTACGGGATGCATATTCCAATCATGAACATGAGGTACAGAACAGACAACAGGTACCAACCAATACCGTACGCCCTGCGGAAGCTCTATGCTATGCCCAGAACCCATTTGATGACTCTGTTCTTCGTTCGCAGGTTTAAAAAGGTGTTGTTGGGACTAAACTAAACTTGCCGTAGTACTAGTACTAGTACTACCTGACAATTCCCCTCGGGAGAGTAGATTTCCCATTCAAAAAGTGATACTAACCATGGGCTCAAGTAGTGAGTTACTCGGGTTTCCCCACAACAAGGATGTGCACTCAGGGGCCATAAAGCAAGCCTACGCTGCGAAGCTCCATTTCCTCCGCTATCGGGTACTTGCTTTTCCTTAGCTGGGTTGAGTTCTTGTCTCTAGTGGTGAGTCGCCATGATATTGATATGACCCCTTGGATCTTCGGTTCCGATGTTAGTCCAGTGGCAGTTTGCCTAGTTTTTTGTGCCGGTCCCAGGCTCTTGCTCGAGTTTACGCCCTGCCGGGAATTAATCTTAGAAAAAAGGAATTCACGGCCGGAGCATTTATATATGAAAATAGGAGAACCAGTCAAGCTGAGATCCATTACCCAAGACTACTAAGAACCAGTCAAGCTTGCATCCATAAGACTAGTTTCACCCTTGCCTTTGATTGACTTCATTATACGGGACAGGCCGATTTCTTTCTTACTTTAGAGCTATATCGCGTTTTTCATCCCTACGAATTCAATTCAATTCTCACGAAAAGATCTCTAACGTGCGTTCTAGGCTCTGTCGCGTATATAGAAACGGGCTTGTACAAGCTCACTATTCTCGATCAGGATAAGAAATGGCTGGCTATCCCGATCTACTACCTGCTTCAGAAGCTGGAAGCACCTTTGAATCACCGGCTAGTATCGTCTCACCTGCAGAAAAGAAAATCGAGTTATCTATAAATATATATAAAAAGAGGACCGGATCCTCCCCAAATCCCACCCATAATTCCATTCTTATAGATCTTTTTCTTACATAGAATTAGATCCGAATTGACATAGAATGAGGAAAGTCAGCCAGGTTCGGTAGTGAAGAAAATCTCTTGTCTGTTCGCTAGCGTCTCTTTCTTCGATGAATTAGACTGGCACTCACTGATCCCGACTTCTTCTACCTATGAACTGAACCTCCACAATGCTTCCTAAGCTCACAAACCAGCACAGCAATGGGCCCGCAAACCAATCAAAGTAGATCGGCGTATGAGGGAAGGGATGCCGGAAGGAAGTCTTCAGATAGTTCATTCAGTCTCCTATCTAGGACAAATCGAGTTCTGGTTCTGATCTGGCTCGTACACTACGTCAACTAAAGCAGTTGGGGCATCGGTGAATCAAATCTCTTGTCTTCAAATGGTTTTCTCTCCCGGGCTAGCTACCGAGCACTTTGAGTAAGTGAGTCTAGTGGCTCATTTCTGGATGAATACCTTAACTGGTGGATCTGTCTCCAGCTCTGAGGCTTATGTGGGCGTAACCATTTCTGTTTGTGAGCTTAGCTTTCCGTCGAGATGCGTGAGAATAGTTGACCATTGCTTTTTCCTCTACCGGCACTATTATCGATCAGGTTGTCTCTGTTTGCGGGTCTAAGGAAAGGAAGAAAAAGATCCAATAAGTTCGATGGGTATTGGTCATAGGCTTGAAAGAGTGTTTCATAGCTAAGGTATCTTCCGGATATATATGTGCGAGATCCAATAGGGTCATAACCCAGTGCTTTAGCGGACTCTGGTGCCAGATCGTTTCTCAAATCATAGAGAATTGATAGAGCTAACCATATGAAATGCATCGATTTCACTATGCATCATTACCAAGGCCATTGCCAGGGAAAGGCTGAACCAGATCAAATAGCAGCAAATAAAATAGTAGATGAAGGTCTAAGAGATGCCTACCCAAGCCTAGCTGATATGATAATATCACCTGACATCTAGACTAGTGCTTAGAATGGCTATGCCTACTGATCTTGACTTAATGCCTACTGATCTTGACTTACCTACCTTGGCATGCAATAGTTTCGCCCACCATTAGATTAGTGGTATATTCTTCTAGAAATATGGATTCCTATAAGCCTAGAAGGAAGTATGACTAGGACTCATGTGTGCTTCTGCCTCTATTATTGTGGGCTGGAAATCCAGATGGTCAGATGAATGAATCAAGTCCGGATAGATAGATAGGATCCCAACGATTCCTGTCTACTTGCTAAAATAGTTTTAGATGGCCTACCCCCACAAGAGATATTCAATCAAGCTGAAGGGAAAACCCCCTCAAGCAGAGTCAAAAGACACAGTGAAAGAAGCCCGCTAACCCACTCTTCTTTCCCCCCACCTACCCGGTAGGTAAGTAGGGGCCTCGTCATCTCTATTTTCCTTCCCAGGAAGACGGAGAAACTACACCTTATTTTTACGAATTAGAAAACGAATGAGATCAGAAAGGCCATCATTGGGGCAAACGATGCAATAGCTTCGGTGAGAGCAAAGCCCAAAATGGCATAACCGAATGATTGTTTAGCCAATGAAGGATTTCGCGCCACGGAATGAATCGAAGAACTGAGAACGTTTCCAATACCGACAGCAGCTCCCGCTAAAGCAATTGTAGCAGCTCCAGCACCTATTGATTTAGCTCCTTCTAACATGTAGAGTTGAGAGTTGACATTGTCGGGTTTCACGCTTTTCCTTCGCAACTAGAAATTTCGAGTTCGAGTATAGTATAGTATTTCTCGTTGATTTGATTCCTTCCTCCTCTCCTTATCCTTAGTTGAACAGATGAAAGCGAAAGGAGTTGCTTCAATGAAACTGGAAAACCTAAAACCCACATAGTGGAATAATAAACCCAGCCCTGCCCTTATCTTGGGCTTGACAGGTAGACTATAAAGAGATTCAGTACAGCAAGCCTGCGCAGGAGTTCTAGCTATTTCCAATTTGAATAAATAACCCGATCATATCATATCATATCTTGGAAAACCCTAAGACTACCCGAGGCTGTACCCTATAGTAATTTCCTTCTACCTCTTATCTCTATAGTCTTTACGTCGTCTCCTGGGTCGGTTAAGCTATAACCTAGTAGTACCGGGAACAACTCCTCTAAGCATCAAGTCAATTAAGGAACCCGATTTGTTGGGTTTTGAACTGTTAAATGGTTACACGCCCGACATACTGTGGGTGGCTAACCCGATTCATTCCTCGAATCGTAAATCATTACTATTTTTGCTTGCTCGAGTAGAGTCGAAAAGTGGGGAACCTGGATTCCCAGCAGGTGATCTCGATCACCATAATATGATATTTTGCATTCCCTTAATTTCTGAGATGGAACTCTTTTCCAACATAAAATACAAGTCTATCAGTTCAATAAAAGTATGGGTTAACCATTCCTCCTCTTAAGTTAGGGGTTTGGGATTAGTAGAGTAGTATAACTACAGCTCTAGTAGTTAAAGGCGGGAGGGGTCCGACCCGACTATTGGTTCTTTCCTCTAAAGAAACATAGCTAAAAGGTGTCTGATCTTGTCTATATTGTCCGAAGTAGCCTTTGCTTGTCAAAGTAAGTGAAAAAGGGTTTCAAAATACTATACTGTAGCTCAAGTATGCATGGAATAGCACAGGGTTATCCGCTTTATTATCTGGCTTATCTGCTTGAGAAAAGTGAACTCTTAGCTTTAAACCTACTTTGTCTTTGTATCTTAGCCCTTCTAGCTCTAGCTTAGGGGCCCTTTCCTAGCTTATTCAACTCTTTCTTCGGCAGGATCGAATGAGGATGATGGGGGATGCTTTTTTTCAACTAAACAGCGTTCATCTGCTTGCTTTTCATTTTATGACGCTGAATGTGAGAAGAAAAATTGGAACTACTTGCTTGCCTGTGTTAAGCATGTAGATAGAACCTGGCGGGCATAGAGTCATAATAAGCTTCTCTTCTCCGCTGCGCGCCTACTGTACCAAGCTAGCTAAAATACCAAGCTCCTGTGGGCTAATCTCATTTCCCATCTCATGTAACAACCTCTTCGCCCTTTACCCATGAGCTTTTAGAATCTATTTCCTATTTCTAAGCCGATTTTAGTTTTGAAAATGCGCTGAGCAGAGTCAATTTCTCGATGGCACTTGCTAAAGATCGTATCATAACTACCGGGCCTACAACACAAACGTCGACTACTTCATTTCACTTCCCCCGGGAATCGGCTACCAAAAAGGAAGGTTGCGATAGTGTGTAAGCTGTAATATACATATTCTAGATAGGCTGAAGACAGAAGGATAGGCTTGCCGGGAACAAGAGCTTGCATTCGTATTTTGTTGTTGTGTTTGTGTTGTGATCTATTGGCTGCCTCGTTTCTGGTCAATCTTTCCTGTGGCAGATAAGGGCCGATCTAATAGAATCGACTCTAAGAAGATTGGAAGTGGTGAACCGGATCTTTTTTCTATATAAAGGGATCAATCCTTTTGGCTCTAATAGCAGTGAATAGACTCCGTCTAGATTTGGAGGAGTTGTCAATATGCCTCTGTCTGGTGCTGCTTCGCCGGTATCGGCTTGTGCTAATGTCATAGATCACCTACTAGGAGCTTAAGTCGACTAGACTTGACTCGAGAATAGAATCGAAGAGAAGCGAAGCCTCGCCAAGATAAATACAACCCTATGGCTATGGTATGGCACTCACTGCAATGACACGACCAGGTCTATAGAAAAGTTGATACAGATCTCATACAGGTAAGGTTCCGCACTTTTCTAAGTAACTACTAGCTCCGGATGCATCTTTCTCATTGACTGCTTTCTTCAAATCAAAGTAGGACGAACAAGGAAATGGAACTGGTCAATGCATTTCTAACTAACAATTGACCCTATTCCTCGAATGGCGCGTAGAGTGGAGTATTGACTTGCCTTGAAAGGATTGGTTCCCATCTTTTTCTAACCTCGGGCAATAGCTGCTTCCCGGCACTTCTTAACCCATTCCCCCTTGCTGACTTCTACCGTTGCACTCTCCTTTTGGCACCTAATCTAGGTTTTTTTATGACATTGATCTCAAACCGCCACATATTGATAGAATTGTTCAACAAGTGCCGCTTCTGAATTTGTCTCAAATTACCGGAACAGAATGTCAAAGCCAGTAGTTTGAACTGCCAGTGGAGTGCCGTTGTTTCGAAGTTGTTGACTATTGTCCAGCTATCAAATTAGTGTAGACAGAAGCACTGTTTGAGCCTTGTCGAGAATCCGTTCTGGCACTTATTGTCTATAGCAAAGTGAAGGAATAGAATGATCATCCTGCTCCTATTTAAACAGAATTCCATGGAAAGTGTAGCAAGCCGATTCAATTGACCAGCTCCATAGGGAGGAAATGGTATTCCAAAGAGCAAAACAAAGCCAGTTGGTTATCGGCAGACAGAAAGCATTTATATGTCTCTTTGTAGGCTCAAATGAACACAAAGCCTAAGAGTTTTAACCGGTTAGCAAATATGACTAATGGACTCCACCTTCTTCTATCTCCGGGTCAAGTCAAAGAGTTTCAGTTCTATACAGCACTGACTTCGGTGCCCGCTTACTACCCATAAGACCTTAGAAATGACTAGCAGGAGAGCAGTCACGGAAAGAAAGATTCTGCCTATTGAGAGAAAGCAAGATCAGGGAAGTCTTAGTCACTAACACACCATAGTACTAGTCAAGTCACAAGCAAAGCATCAAGTCCCAAGCAGTGCCAGGTTGAAGAAAGAAGACTCTATAAAAAAGCAAGTGAGCTCTGGCACCCAGATATTAAGAAGTTAGGATGCGCCTAACTAAAACTATTTAGAAAGGCTAGTGAGCAAGTGCCACGGATCCGCGTGTACGGAACGGATCCAGAGTTAGGATGCAGCAAGAAAACGGCTGCGCTTCAGCGCAACGGATCTAGCAAGTTAGGATGCGCGTGACTAACGCGCAAAGGCTTTCGCGCTAGAAATAGAAAAAAGAGCGCTAGAAAGAAATAAAATCCGTTGCTTTACTTTAAAGTAAAGTTACGAACAAAGGCTTCACTCTTTCCGTTCTGAGGCTAAAAAGGCCAAACGAGCCTACTCACATCCATTTAGGAATTTTGGAATTATATGACTCTGGGGTCAGTCCAGCAGCTATAGGTGTACGCAGACAAGAAGAGAGCTTTCCTATTTAATAAATACTCTCCTCGCCAATCCGATCTCCAGAACTTGACCCTTTTCCCTGCGCGCCTCTTCTTACTTTTCACTAAAGAATGAACAATCGGCGCAGGAGGTAGGAGATCCAAGTCCAGAAAACAGACGTAATTACAATACTAAACTAATGATGATCAAAACTTTCTAAATAGAGTCAGAACTCCCCCTTCCTTGGTTTGGTAGAATTCACACCTAGAAGAAGTAGCCCTGCCGCGGCCTTTTACTCTCTCCACATTCGGGCTGGATAAAGAAAAATGAGAAGGTTGTCCAGAATATCAACGAATAAACAGGGAAGGCGTTTTTCAAGCATCTCATGCTCCAAATGAGAAGATGCAGCGAGGCACTCTTTCTAGATGATTCAGTTATAGTTGTTTGATCATAGACTCAAATAAGATAATGAAAATATTAAGCAGAAGTGTTCTCATCTCAAGCATCTGATTCCGGTGATTCGCAAATAGCTTGTCATAGCTAGTTCTTACCTGAATCGCAGTAGGTTATTTGCTGCTGACAAAGGCCGCTAAGGTTCCACTCGAGAGGATTTCTATTCCCCTCACCGCTGCGCGCCTTGAAGATCATATAAGTGAGTGCTCAATTGTTATACTGCTATGGGAAGAAGCGGAAGATGAATCGGAACAGCAGGAAGCCGCTACCTAGAACGGCGCATACTCTTGACCGCTAACCCTCAATCAAACGTTGATAGTTGTGCTTTCCCTACTCGACTTTTGGGTACATAACCTAATCAATCCCTTCCTTTCGGTTTCCCTGGACTATCGATCTAGAGACGGCACCTTTAGACCAGACCTGGAGACATCACAAAAAGAGTTCTGAGGATGACTGGCTGGATAGCGAGCACCTGACCTTGGGTTGACTTGCCTAGAACCTGACCAGGCACCGGCACTGAATTCTACTTGAAATACCAGGCTCTTCTCTTAGATAGGAATCATATACTTTTAAGCCATAGGAATCATATACGAAGAACACATATGGCCTAGACTCATGAGCCAATAATCTAATCAATAGTTCGGTACGCGCGCTCAAGACGAACATCACCACGCTGGGCCCCTTCCCACTTCCCCTCGGATTTGCCTATCATGTCGGAATGGAATTCTTTCCATTAAAGAAAGTAGAATAAATATACGAAAAGAAATACACAACCCTGAAATCAATAGGATTTCATAAATACCAATAGGCGCTATGAAGGGAAGGCGCGGGATCGCACACCGGAAGCAAAGCTGCCGTAATAGTAGAACCTCAAAAAGAGACCAACAGTTGAGACATATGGACATGGAAGTCTCGCAATCTATGCCCTCCCTCGAGGAAACGCCCCATTCATCCCTGGAGTCCGTACTCCGTACTCTGTACTATCCCTTAACTTTCCTCCAGTAGCCAGTCTAAGAATAAGTCCAATCTTACAAGTGTGCTGTTCAATGCACCACTTTCAGATATTCTGAGGACTCTTAAGGACAAGTCGTCCTATTTAAAGAAACCAGAGCCAGGGATGGAACACCAAATCAGTGAACCAAAGCGCATTCTATTCTAACTCCGGCACAAAAGATAGTCTGCTAATCAAAATCGTCTTCTGTCCTGGATGCCTTATTGTTCATTGTAATTTCGGCAGCAAGCGGCGAAATTAATTGGAAGCAGGCTATGTGACTAGAAAGTAAAAGAGGCACGGGAAAGCCTTCACAGATCGGAGTGCTTAACTGGAAAATACTTTCTCTATTATACCGGCTACTCATTTCTCTTTTTATCGAACGCGGCTAATAATATCATAATTAGCATAACAACCATTGCAAAGAGTGATTCAACTTTGTGTTTTGCATTGAGGAGAAATAGAAAAGAAAGACAACCTCGGTTCGTGCTCGTGCGTATCAGCTTTCTTGGCTGTTCAAAGTGCATATTTAAAAGGTAATCTGCTTCTCGTTGACAAATCGAAAGAGGCCCTCACAGTAATCTGCCATAAAAGATTGAAATTACTTATTTGAACTACGTTGGCAGGCCTAAAGCTGTGTTCCACTCATATCATCCTCCAGGTCTAGTAGCTTGGAAGGGTTCAGCTCTTCTTTTATTCAAGAGGTACACCTCTTTTCTAACAGGGCCCTACCTTGAATGCGCAGAGCAGCAAAGTTCCTTTTAGAGACGTTAAGCACAGAGCAGTTAGGGAAATCTAGCCAAGGTAGTGGTAACCATACTCGGATGGTGGGCAACTGTATTCTTCCTCGAAGAACTAAAGATTCTATTCTGCTTTGGCTTCCTCAAATCTGCCGCTATAGAAAGAAGGTGGCCCGGTTCCTTCGAACTGTAGATTATGCTCCTGAAGTGACTAGTCTAGTGCCGCTCTTTGAAATTAATAGACCATAGCAGGTTAGAGCAGAGTCATTAGCATTTAATGAATGAGCCTATGTCAACACGATCTCAGTAAAGATCAAAAGGTGCTGCGACAGCCGTACTTGTCTTTTTATTGTCGTGCACAAGCGCCTCTTCTCTCTTATGGTTGGGTCGGAGCCAGAGGTTTCCCCATTTGTTGATCCTGTTGCAAGTCAAGATTGCGTTGGGTAGGCCAGAGCGGCAGGGCTTATCTTGTTTTTTATTGCTTTTGTTGTTTGGCAGATGCAGAAACAGATAAGCGGATTTCATCTCATGAATCTCCTCTCCATAGACAAGTCGATTTCACTTTCACTTTCACAGAGGGCGGAAGGGAGAGGTTGGCTTTTATTGTGATGGCCAGTAAAAGATTCTCCGCGTTCTTTGATTTGGTGTGACAGATCAAAGTCAAGTCAACAAGCATTTGGGTGCTTTTGGCCAAGGAGGGAGAGCCCAATTGAATCACTGACTTCAACGCTAGCCCCTTCCCTTAGTCAAGTGACCCAATAAAGGAGTGAGTGAGAGCAGCTACAAGCTAGGGTAGGCAGGTTGTCCGACAAATGGCTTTCCTATCACTGAAATTCTATTTTAAGAAAGGAAAGAAGAATGCGGTAGGCAGACACTTTTCAAAGCAGGAACCAACGGAGTGGAGTAAAGAAAAGCACGGCGGATTCGGCCCCAAAAGATAGACAAATAGCAAAGATCACCAACACAAATTACACATAAGTCTTTTTAGATTCTAGAAAATATGACTTCTTCACTTCACTTCGACGAAAGATGGAGCCATTAAAAATACTCAAAACCAACTAGCATGAAAATCCAACTATTATCTAACTCAGTAACTACTAGGTAAGCTCCCTCAGTAAACAGGTCTCAGCTGATAAGTGTAGTATCCCTCCATCATACGGAGTACTAGGCGGCGGTGCTGAGACAGATGTTACCAAATTCCCCAAACTCCAAGTGCATGCCAATTTGATCTACGTGGCGCCGACCGACGCAGAACCATACCTTGGCTTGGCCCTTTGCAATATGTATATTCCCCGAGGAAGGAAGGCTTGACATGAATACAGCTTAGTAGCTATCCATTCTTTCACACTCCGACGGCACACGCCATAATCTTTCATCAGAAGGAGCTTCATCATCATATCATATGGTAAGGGGCATACGGCGAATTTGTAGAGGGACGGGTAAGGCAGTTCTGTGTTGAAAATTTGCATATCTCCATGATCAGGATCTCTGGCCAAAGGATAATCACAAATCACCAGCTGATAAGCAAGCAAATAGAGTTGTCTCTTTCGAGTCAGCATCCTAGTCTCCATTTCAGATTGTAACAGAACTGGTTGGTCTCTGGCACTTTGTGAGTGGAGGTCCTCCGAAACAGGAATAGACTGGCACTAGGCGGAAGAGGAAGAGAAACAGAAGCGGAGACTACCTAATCTAATAAGTGTCTGGTTTCATCGAATAGGGATGCTCGCTTAAGTCTACTTGTACTTGAATTCCGCATAGCCCGTTCTGCTAAGAAATATGAGCTGTTGTTCTTATATGAGCTGTTGCTCTTAAAATCATTCCTTATGAGCTATGGCAAGTGAGCTGAGTCTAGTTTACTCGCCTTCTCCATCACTAGATGAGTGGGCAGTGCCGGACTCGAGGGATGGGATTCCCGACCGAATTGGAAGCATAAAAGCGCCATTCCGAGATTGATAGATATATCAATCTAAATAGGAATTGGAATAGGAGAAGAGCTAATTGGGATTGGAGAAGAAGTTCCTTTGGAATGGAATTGTAGAACAAGTAGACAGGATTTCTACGAAACAGGATAATCCGTTGATTGGGAACAAGTCCGGATTGGATTCCTGCGTCACGGATCAGTAGCAGCAAGTAGATCAAAGCTAGTTCGGTAACATAAGCTCGGGAACAGGACTATTTGCCGGGGGATGATCACTTGGTTCCGTAGGTTTCTTGATCTCATATCTATGGGCCAGTCCGATCCGAAAGGAGGAATGATGGTAGATACCCACTAGATAGCCGTCTTCCACTGCCTCGAGTCCAATCTCTCTCTATTGGCTGGCCAGAGGTGTCCAACACCTTCAGTACCGTTCTTTGGACGAGAGAAGCCTTATCCTTCATACTTTCTGGACGTGTTGGTTTCCAATCTGACATTTTATCAGAAGGTTCTGCCAATTTATCCCTACTGTAGTTTTGTGTCGCTTGCTCTTGTTTGCTGCTGACCTCTATTTTCTTTCCCTCGATTAAGAGGCTAAATGAACTGGGTGCTCGAAAGTTTGTTGTGTCCGACGTCGCTCGGTTGTATACCGTACGTTCGTGCTCTGGAGTTCATGCCTACAGGGGAGTGTTCAGCATCCGCGAATCGAGTCACTGAAGGTTACAACAAGAAATTGAAGAGGATGGTCGAAAAGATGAACCAGGAGATGGGTCCAGAGAGCAAATTTGTGTACGTAAATACGAAGGAGTTTGGCAGCGCCGAAGCAGAGGAAGGAACCCGAAGCAATGGAAAGAACGACGACCTAGGAGGTAGTAGTAGTACGAAGCCGGAAGGTGGTTTGATTCAGAAGTTGAGTGAGGAGGCTTCGACCGTCGCCACAAAGATTCTTATGAGGCATGCTTCTGACGGGCTGCCACGCGGGAGGTACTGGAAGACTTTTCAAAGGGCTAAGTATAGGCACCGGGAAAGAGTGGGGGGTTGAAGTGGAGTTGCCACGACGATTTCTGGTAAGTCGATTGCGGAGGAACTGAGAGGGAGAAGGCCGGGCTTCCCAGATTGTGCAAATTAGCCATTCCACTTCGGGGCCGTGTGCACATAGCATGGAGGCGATGCCTTATGCCGTGGCGTCAATTCTAGCTTCTGATGCGGGAGCTTCTAGCTGTTCGCTTTTAAATTGGCACTTTGAGTTGAGGGCGGAGCGTGAATTAAGTAAAGGCTTATTTGTTCCTGAATGTTTCATTTTTATTAACCAAAACCAACATTTATCATACTTGCAACTAAGACCTCGAATGTTTGGAAAAGACGATGTCGACAAAGCGGAGTTTTTTAATGAAATAAAAGACATTTGCAAGTGCTGGCTTACACCCGGGGAATTGTCAGTAAATAAGGCGCCAGGAGGTTGTGCAAGCACTAGAAATGACGAGCATGGAGAGGTCAATCTTGGTAGTCAGGTCTGGTAGAGCAATCTCAAATTATCATATAGAAATGTTATGATTTCGGTATTGATCAAAAGGTGCTGGGACCTTAGGGGATACATTAGTGCCATGTTCTATTGCGGAACGGTCGTATCCTGGTAACCTAGCCCCCGTAAGAGCTCTACCTAATCGTCGACATAATGGGTAGAAGGCAGGCTGTGCTTATTTCTCGGCAAATAGCTGAGTCGACACCTCGAGGTGCCAACTCAGCTCTTCGTAGATAAAAACAAGTGTTCAGTGGATCAAACCCTGTATTAATGGTTCTGGCAGGCTGCTGGCGTGGGACTTCTTTCGCTAGAAACACTACAACAATAGAAGCACCCTTCTAGAGATAAGAATAGCAAATGTTTTGAGGCACTGATGGAAGCATGCCAAGGTGAAGTTGACGATCTCTTTAGCGTTTATCCTTCTCTTTATCTTGCCCTGTGTGCTCATGCTGTGAGTGCCGCAGGATGGTTTAGTTCTGATCGAGTGCTTGACCCCTTGAGGAGGGCATATTCTTCAGCATCTCTCTTGTCGGATCGTATCCCCGTGACCACGTCGTTAAAGAGACAGTCTTTCTTTGGCCTGGCCCACCGACGTCGTTGGTGACACTCTTCTGAGCCCCTAGATTCGCCGAAGGATGAGATCTTGCCTATGCTGTAGTGTAGGATGAACAGGAAAGTTCTCCTCCATTGAGACCCGGAAAACTACTACTTTTTCTTATTGAAAAAAAGAGCTTTGTTATCTTACTTGCTGGCTAGTAAACGCTACCCCTACCCTTGAAAACTTGTTTACTTTTGAGGTGAGGGCCGGAGTTTACTTAAATTCAAGAGGGACTTAAAGGATTTCTAACTTCACTGTCCTGCTTACTCATTGGATGAATTGACAGAGTCTCTTGCCCTTTACCTTGGATATACACAAGATTGCTCATTCGCTGTAACCACTAGTTCTAGAACTGAATAGGAAAAGCTATATGGCACTCAAACAGAATGGATAGCAACTGAAACTCCAAGAGGTAGTATACTAATATACTTTTTTTCCTAAAAACCTAAGATGCCTATTGGTCTAAGCTTTATATCTATCCTATCGCTCTCTTGCTTAAATTCACTTCCTTCCTTAACTCAGATCTAAATGGCTTCCTTTGGATCGACATGCGTAGAAAGAGGTAAAAGCACGGGCATGGAAAAGGGATTATATGGCGTGCTGGGCTGGATGAAAGAAGCAACTACGCCTACAATGAGAATAGCGGGACTCCCACTAGCTGACAGAGAACTCCCAGCCAAAATGAAACTGGACTTCCAGCAATAGCAGCAATGTCACTAGAACCTTTCATACTGGAGAATAACTAGAAGTTTATGGGGAATACAACCCTTAAGGTTTGGCTATGATTCTAAATCAACCATGCTTACTAAACAACTCAATCATGCACTCGTAATGCTCCATTCGAGGCGTAATACCAGAATCTTCACTCATCGAGAACAAGTATCTTTGACCTAGATTAACATATCCTTCACAAATACAAGCTAGCAAGGCATCTGGATAACTTACAAGATAAGTTTATGCGTGCCACCTATCATTTGATACTGCCTGATCAAGTCTTTGGATCAAGTATGTTTAGAAAAAGGAATATGCACAGGAAATCAAGCAAGAGGATGCGGACAGTAACGATCGCGTAAAGGAGGGCCCGCTTACTAATACGGAGAGGGTTCCGCATGAAAAAGACAATCCTAAACTTCTTCGTTTCGTTGGTTTTTCCAAGGTCTTTTAAATTATCTTTTTTTTGAACATGAACGGAAGTAGCGTAGGACACCCAATCCTCGGTCAAACCTCTACTTCAATGAACCACGTCGCGTTCTTTATCTTTCTCACTCGTCGTTTCGTTGGAAAAACCCACGCCCAATATCATATTGACTCTCTCTCGTCCAATAAGAGTTTCCGAGAGTTACTTTATTCAAATTCTCTCCTTTCCAAAGCTCCACAAGGCTGACAAAAAGAGTAATAGGACAACAAGCAATCTTGCTTTCATTTATTTTGAGTTCTTTCTTTGTTGAGATGGAAATCGACGTTCTTTTGAAAAGGGCTAGGTAGTTTGCACGCAGGCTTCTTCATGAAAGGTCAAAAATAGACTTTGATTTCATCATCAAAAATGACTAGTCGTTCGTTTGAAGCCTTAAGAAACCAAAGCGGCAGTTTTTTTTTCCGAATGACCTGATTTCGAGAATCAACTAACCAACAAATCCGTAGCCCAGGTGATTCGCTGCCTCCCTCTCGCCAAACCAAAATGGGATGAATCTTCTCATGCAGCTTTTTTCTTATTCAGGGCGCTGCGAAGCATCAAGGCAAGGGGGTAAATAAAATAAGGGGGAAGAGGAGTTGTCACGATAGAAAAGAGAAATGACTATAAGGAACCAACGATTCTCTCTTCTTAAACAACCTATATACTCCACACTTAACCAGCATTTAATAGATTATCCAACCCCGAGCAATCTTAGTTATTGGTGGGGGTTCGGTTCGTTAGCTGGTATTTGTTTAGTCATTCAGATAGTGACTGGCGTTTTTTTAGCTATGCATTACACACCTCATGTGGATCTAGCTTTCAACAGCGTAGAACACATTATGAGAGATGTTGAAGGGGGCTGGTTGCTCCGTTATATGCATGCTAATGGGGCAAGTATGTTTCTCATTGTGGTTCACCTTCATATTTTTCGTGGTCTATATCATGCGAGTTATAGCAGTCCTAGGGAATTTGTTTGGTGTCTCGGAGTTGTCATATTCCTATTAATGATTGTGACAGCTTTTATAGGATACGTACCACCTTGGGGTCAGATGAGCTTTTGGGGAGCAACAGTAATTACAAGCTTAGCTAGCGCCATACCAGTAGTAGGAGATACCATAGTGACTTGGCTTTGGGGTGGTTTCTCCGTGGACAATGCCACCTTAAATCGTTTTTTTAGTCTCCATCATTTACTCCCCCTTATTTTAGCAGGCGCCAGTCTTCTTCATCTGGCTGCATTGCATCAATATGGATCAAATAATCCATTGGGTGTACATTCTGAGATGGATAAAATTGCTTCTTACCCTTATTTTTATGTAAAGGATCTTGTAGGTCGGGTAGCTTCTGCTATCTTTTTTTCCATTTGGATTTTTTTTGCTCCAAATGTTTTGGGGCATCCCGACAATTATATACCTGCTAATCCGATGCCCACCCCGCCTCATATTGTGCCGGAATGGTATTTCCTACCGATCCATGCCATTCTTCGCAGTATACCTGACAAAGCGGGGGGTGTAGCCGCAATAGCACCAGTTTTTATATCTCTCTTGGCTTTACCTTTTTTTAAAGAAATGTATGTGCGTAGTTCAAGTTTTCGACCGATTCACCAAGGAATATTTTGGTTGCTTTTGGCGGATTGCTTACTACTAGGTTGGATCGGATGTCAACCTGTGGAGGCACCATTTGTTACTATTGGACAAATTTCTTCTTTCTTTTTCTTCTTGTTCTTTGCCATAACGCCCATTCCGGGACGAGTTGGAAGAGGAATTCCAAAATATTACACGGAATAGACTCATCGCACCGGATCAGTCTCTTAGACGGATGAGACTGATCACACCTGATCAGTGATCAATTCTGGCACAATGAATTTACGAGTTATTTTACACAATGAATTTACAAGCAGATGAGGTAGACCTATCTCCTGAAAAGAGTTCAGTAAACAAGGGAACGAAGCGACCGATAACGTCCCCTCGGGGAGGAGAAGGGATTGACTTCGGCTCCTATTATCTTTGTTTACCAATCTTCAAATTGGTGAATTGGTTAATAGGAAGTGCGCGCTAGCACGCTTCATATTTCTAGTAACAAGGGCCGGGCCGGGCCGTTGCTTGCTTGTTTGGTCGTTAGATCAGAGGGCGCTCATCCCTTGCTCGGTCCCTGAAAATGAGATAACATAGGCTTTTGATATCTGCTCTGTCAACAAGCCCTGGTTCAATCCCTGCTTCTTCCAGGCCTTATCCCGAAAGAGGTAAACAATTCTTTTTTGTCATTTTGTTCACTGGTCTTCACTTCAAGCAATTCCATTAGTCCAAGTCTGCTGCAATTGGTAATAGGGGATAAGCAATTGGTGGTCGTAGGCTCACTCACCTCTAGCTCTTTTTCTTTGCGATGACCCCGTCCTTGTATCCGTCCTCTAGCATCTATCTTCTCCTGTATTGTATGTAGCAGCAGTGGCATTCGACTTTGAAGTACCAGGAAAGGCAGATAAGTTTAGCCTCAATAGAAATATCTTTATAGCCTGAAGTTGGCTTACTTAATTCCTTTGAGCTTCCCCCACTATTTAGTTCGTTTTCCGGTAAGCTAATATGGGCGCAGGTCTAGTTAACGTTCAAGCAGAATAGAATCCCCATCAGACTCTCGTTTGTTGGTTGGGATGGGTGGGATCTTAGGAGAGAAAGGAAAGCCCTGAAACAAAGTGAGCCTACGGGAGGGTGTAAAAATGCCTCAAAGCCTGTGAAGCAAGTTCTAAAGAAAGTTTGAAAGCTCACTGCGGAAAGGGTTTTGACCAGCTAGTCAGATTGCCCCATTACGGGTGTGTTACGCCAGAAAGTTCCTCAATCCTGTGCCTGTTCCCGAGCGAGTCAGTCCCATTTCGATGACGAACGACACGATCCTCCATAGAGCTTCCCATTTTACATTTCTCCATCGCGAGAGATTCTCTCCAGCCACAGGTTCCCCAGTGGTACGTCCGGGGTCGGTTCAATCAGTGCGCTATCAGTCCAGTACCATTAGCTCTCCAAGGGTAGCAATCCATTCTTTCCGGGCAAGCCAGTTCAGTTCCTTTCTGGTAACAAGAGATCCCATATCAGATTAAGTAAAGGGATTACCTAGCTAGCGCATATCGAAGAGTTGGAGACTTCCTGCCACTATAGAAAAAAGCCGTTGATGGATCAATTTCTGTAGGTGGGTCTCAACTCGGATCGAGACATTCGGATTTGCCGATGAAGAGTACTGCCTTGGAGGGGTAGGGGTTGTAGGGGAAGAACCAACCTTTTCGGGTTACGGGAAGTCCTATCGATTAAAGCAAGAAGAAAAAAGTAAAAACAACAACCTACCGACCCAGCGCAGTGCCTATGAAGAATAGTGAATGTAGACCGGATAGGAATAGGACTCTTTAGGCGGAGTGGCTTTCTTGGAGGCCTGTCTTCTTCGAAACTCGAAATTCGTTTTTTCAAAAGAAACAGGGCTATAGCCTTTTTAAGGCCAATTGACATTGACTTTTGTTTTGATAGTTCCAGTTGCTTACGAAGATCCAAGTCCAGCTACTTACGAAGAAGGGCAGACAGACTACGCCACTCCCATCCCTGCGGACAGACTAACTAAGCGTGGTAGTCGAGTGAACGGGCTATCAAAAAGCTCTCGTTTTGTCCTGGCAAGATAGTCAAGTAATAAAATAGACCATAAGCCATCCTTTATCTTGTAGCCTGTCTAAGAAAGTAACAATAAATAGCTCATAGTTTCCTTGCTACTGCCCTAAGAGTTGTTCTTCTATCATCAGCGAGAGTTTACTTTGCTGTCGATGCAGGCCAGGCAATAATAGATAGATTTCTGTACATAGTTGGGATAAATAAATAATAAATGGATTCCTCCCCTCTTTTTAGCCTTATCCGCTCTTGAATGTTGGTATCGATTTGATCATGCCGGAATAAGAGCTAGGTAATGGATCTTCTCCAGATAGAAGTAAAGGTTACGTGGGAAATAAAGGAATCAGTAGCAGTCGCTGGAAAAAAAGTAGGTAAAGCAAGCAAGGAGGGAATCCAGCTTATTGGCCATTCTCCAGCGACTCTCAGAACGGTTGTCGGGCCTTTGCACTGGTCAACAAAGCCACAGGCCAAGCCATCAAGCATGGCGTAGGGTATTGGATAGGCTGGTCCGCTGGTCGAAGTCATTGCAGGGTGTGCTACAGACAGCTATTGTTCAAGGTCATTTCCTTTCTCTCGTCATCACGCCAACATACACAAGGCTTGCCTTCACAGGGCCCCACCTTGACTTGCCATCATGGCTACACTCTTTTCATCAAAGCAACTCTTCTTATCTTAAGAAGACCCCTATCGCTTCTTCTTTGATCAATAAGCACTGGACTTTCCGCCTTGATCGTAGTAGTATAGTATGCTGAAGCAGCTCAAGATAAAAGCCCTGTTTAGCCATGGTCAGATTTCGGTAGACTAACTTGGACACGGGATTAGGAAATTCCACCCTTTTCCACCGGCTCCAGGACAAGAGGGTACCGACGAGTATCGGCGACCCTGCACGAGAATAGAACCAATACCAATAGTTTTGCTTATTTGAATTCTTCCATTATCTATCAAAATAGGAAATCTAAATAGATACGCGAAGTGGTGCCCTTGCTTCTGGATTCAAATCCATAGGGGTAGGCAGGAGGGGAGCGAAAAGATAGATACGTTAATGTTTCCACCTACTCTCGAGTATAGCACAGGGCTGAGTTAAGTATAGTATAGGGATGATCCACTCGTCGTAAGATCCTGATGGGCCATCACATCCCTTGATGAGTAGATCATTCGTGTCTTACTGGTCAAAGGTAAGTAAGAACCTCTTGATATCGGGAAGTGCAAATAAATAATAGGTCAGTCTTGCTGTCTCAAATAGGGATTGAGTGCCTGTGGAGAAGAGATGGGTTGGTTTGATTGAGGAAAGAATAGGAAAAGAAGGAAGAAGGATAGCATATTGACCGTGCTCTGCGAAGTTCGGTGGAAGTCAGCTGGAATCGTACCCAGCAAGGTTCTATTAATTGGTAAACTACTTAGTAGCCGTAGCCAACCCCTGATTATAGGCAAGCCCTGCTCTTGTATATCGATAAAGAAAGGGAGAGTTTACTGACGGCACATTTGCGTCCAGCGGAATCGATCATCGTTCCCCCACGACCAAGACCCAATTCAATATCTTAATAGGAAGAATGTCTTGATCCGCCTCGTATATCTATCATTTGTGTTGATCTGGAATCGAGATTGGAATGCCTTGCTCTGCCTAATCGTGAATAGTATATGCCTCATCCCGCTAGCCAGATCTCTACCGTCTTATTGATCGAAAGCTAGGGATACTTATTTATTTTCTTGATGATTGAAAAGCTAGTTTGAATTCGTTGATCTGCCGATACCGGGCCCCATTTCACTGGCCAGCGAGCTTGTGTATTACTTTGCAAATGAAGCGTATCTCTTTGATTTACTTCTGTTGATGTCTCGAACCGCTTAGCGGTTAGTTTTAGTTAAGGATAGCAATGCTATTGTCCATTCCGTCTAGCCGCTATTGTCCAATTATAGTACAGTGTCAGTTAGGACGGGCCTGCCCCTGCTTGCTTCCTCGAGAGTGAGAGAAGGAAGTCCTAGAGAGGGGCACTATTTCTTCCGAGAAGTGCAAGATGGGGAATAACCTATTGTATTGATATCGCTGAGTCAAGATAGAAAGGAGCCTTATTTCTATCAGCTAGTGCAAGCTAGGTTGTTTGTTTTGGGCACAAAGCCTTGCTCTCCCCAATCAAGGTATAATAGTTGGGCGGCTAGTGCTGCAAGCAAGCAATCAGCATTTCGTTCACTTACACTTACACTTAGTGAATATAGAACTGTGATCGGTGACGCTAAGTCAGCTAGTTATTGTCTCTTCTCCCTATTTATTTTATTAAAGACCCTAAGGAAGTGAAGGATCGCGGACCACCTATTTTTCATCAAAGCCCCTTACCCTTGCTTCTTTCCCTTTAAACTCTTTGGTACACGCTTTATCGAGACTAGGATTTCTGTCTTACGCCGGGTGAAACCTATACTCTTTGACCTACCCCAACAAGCATTTTAGGCGAATTCTTTTCCTTTCTACTCAAGGAAATTGACAGCTAGGATCCTATCCTATCCTATCCTATTTGATCGATCGCTCAGCCTCTGTAGTCCACTCTTTCAATATAGGAAAGGAAGTAGAGAAAAGGATGCAAGCCCAAAGTCTAGGAAAAGCATCTCATTTCCTGGCAAAAAAGCAATCCACTGTGTCGAGGAAGGGAAGAAAGGCTCTGCTTTTGGTATTTATTTATCAAAGAAAGACACATTTAAGCGAGCGTGGCAAGGGACTAAGTTTTTGTTGTCGCGGGCGCTAAAAAGCATTGGCGGATGCGCATATTTATTTGTTTCGTTTGTTTACAAGTAGGAATTCAAAGATAGCTATTTTAGAGAAAGACCGGAATAGGCAGTCACAGATGTAAGTAGAAGTTTTAGAAGCAGGTAAGGTTTATGCACGACGAGATATGCTAGCTAGAGCTACTTGGTATTGGTAGTAGAAGAGGAATAGCTTGTGCTTTTCGCGGGATAGCTTCTAAGTATAGACATTCACAGTAGGCACGAATGGGATAGTTTGAGTTGGTTTCTCGCCAAATAGATTCAAGGATAACTCGATTTGATACTAAACTTAGTACGAGAAGGTGCTTAGAACACATACGGGATCAGATAAGGCTAGCAGCTCTAGTATTGGTAATAAATCTTACAAGGGAATACTAGATACACCAGTTGTGGTAAGTCAATTCATTCAGGATGCTCGTAAGTCTCGTGAATCCAATAATAAATAGGGCTTTAGTAGAGGCGCGAAGCGTGGAGATTGATAAATAAAAAGGACACACAGTACCAGACCAAGTAACAAGATCAGCCTTACCAAAACTGGATTTTCCAAAGAAAGAGGGTGATGAGTGGGTGATTCAATGTAACCATTACTTTTCTCTCTGCCCAGTTCCTGATACAAACAAGACCCATATGGTAGTGTTGCACTTTAGTGGGAAAGCCAGTTCATGGTATAGAGGCTAGAATCTGACCCATGATCACCCCTGATCTAATTGAACTGGTTCAGAGGGTATTCCCAGATGCTAGCAGCCTCACCTCACTGCTGCTGAGGAATGGAAGAGATTGTACCAAGTCCATAATGGTCAAGATTCCACACAGAAGGGTCAGGTCAAATCAAGGGCCTTAGCTTGGGATCTCCTGACTTACCTGAGCACTATTTTATCACTGCCTGCTTGAGTTGAGGGAAGACATCAAAGACCTTGTCATGGCAATGAAGGCAGTAAGCTTGATGCATTTTATCCAAAGACATGGAGGTGGCAATTTCTTATCAAAAGAAAAGAAAGAAAAGCAGTTTCAAGCCTAACAACCTTCTTACATACCCTAGCCAGAATAAGGGAATTATGGTCAAGGGAAAAATGAAAGAGCATAAGCCAGAAAATGGAAACTCTCAGAATAGGAATGAAGTATGGGAAGAAATAAGAGCCTTAGGCCTGTGCTTGACATGTGTTGAGCTACCCTGGTCATCAGTGCAAGGTGAAGATGAACATAGTAATAGGTGACAGTGAAGAGAAGGAAGATGAGAGATACGTTCCTTAGAATTAGAAGTCGTCTTCAACTTTCTTCCAGGAAAGCCTTTCACCGAGCGAGCAGCTAAGCCTATGCCCTCAGACATTGATTGCTATACAGAATTTAGCATAAAGTACTTGAATATTGATTATTATTCTGAGGCTGAGAGAGCAAGTAACTTAATGAAGCAAGACTTCGAAGAAAAGGAGAGAATAAGTGTTGTGTTTCAAGTAGTAGTTGATAAAGTATCAAGTAGAGAAGTTCTTCCTAGCTTCTTTTCCAGCAAGAAAACGTATTGTTCATACGAAAAGCAAAGTACTTTCTCCAATCCAACAGAAGAGGAATTCAGCAATCAAGTCTACTAATACAAGTCTGTAGTTTGAGTAGTTGTTTTTTCAGCCGATTCTCCGAAATTGAAGACAATTATCCTCACTCAAACTTCAAAAAGTCCTTTTTTCTTTTTCTGATGTAAATTCTGTCTGTCTCCTTTGTCCTTCCTAACGCTAGTCTAGTCTCCTTCGTTCCACTCGTCCTTGCTTTTTTTTTTCTTCTTCCTATCGTCAAAGAAATAGGTTCAGTGGTTCGACCTCCCAAAGGTTAAAGAAAGACATCGATATTAACCCTCCGGATGATGATATGCCCCAACCATCTATACCCCATGGTTCGTTACTCGGGAATTCGGAGAGGTCAGATGAGATAGATGGGTGTGTTCAAAATGGAATGATCCCCTTTCTCATGTTTTCATTTATGTTGTCCACAAACGAATAAAGAGTCCGAAAAGACGTACGCATAACAGACTCGGTACCTAGGTCAATGGGTTCAGTGGAGAATTGCGTATAGAAAGGAGCAAGAAAACGTATGCGCTTTAGCAACAAAGCGCTCATCCCTTGTTCTTTCGCTTGGAAGCTCAATCCCCTCGCTTCTTCTTTCGCTTCTACGCTCGTGCTTTCAGCAAGTTCGTACCAGTCGTCAGTCAAGGAGGGAGCTCCAACCTCCGCGCCTAGCCACAACCTAAACGCTGGTTCTATCCCGGCAAGGGGAACCCGGTGGGAAGAGGGAAAGAAAGATCAGGGGAAGAAGCGGGGTAGAGGAATTGGTCGACTCATCAGGCTCATGACCTGAAGACTGCAGGTTCGAATCCTGTCCCCGCCTAATCACGTCAGATACTTGTACGAGTCCTGATCACCTGGGTAAAAGAATCTATGTTCAAGTCGCCTGCCTAACAAATAGACGACTGCGTACTGTAGTTAGTCTGTTCCGTTGGTCCGATCCGAAAGTGTTGCTGTGTAAAATAGAGATTGTGTGGGTGTTCAGTCTCACAATCTCCTCCTTTTTTGTTCTGGCTGGTTAGAGCAGAGGACTTAAAATCCTCTTTTGCTTAGGACTCAAAATCCTAACAGAGTGGTTCGAATCCACCTCAGAACGAGAGCGAGCCTGAACGAAACCTAACGCTGCGCTTGACTGGGAAGACTGCTGCGCTCCCTGCGGGTAATAGCAAGAGAGTGAAGAACGAACGATCCTAAAAAAAGTAAGCAGTGAATGAGTCCGACTCGAGTTCGTGGGTCAAAGGCGAAAGGCAGATTCGGAAAGGATAGGATCCTCCTATCATGATGATTAAGGGAAGAGTGAATTGAAAGAGATAGAGATGGTTCTTTTGTTCGGGAGACAACCATTGTAGATTCCAGCCGAGAAGACCAGGAAAAGAGAAGGATAAAGAATGTCATATATCTCAGGAGCTAGATCACTTCCCGATGAACAAGTAAGAATTGCCTCAACAAAAATGGATGGAATTGGACCGAAAAAAGCCATTCAGCTTCGTTATCGATTAGGTATCAGTGGGAACATCAAGATTCATGAGTTAACTAAGTATCAGATCGACCAAATTGAACAAATGATAGCTCAAGATCATGTTGTTCATTGGGAATTGAAGAGGGGAGAACGAGCAGACATCGAACGATTAATTTCTATTTCTCGTTATCGTGGAATTCGTCATCAAGATGGATCGCCATTACGCGGTCAACGAACTCATACTAATGCAAGGACTGCTCGCAAGCAAATTCGGAAATGAAAGAAGGCTACCGAAAGAACAAGCAACGGATTGAGCGCTCATCCCTTGCGCCTGCGCATACGTTTTCTTGCTCCTTGCAAGTCAAGTAGAGTAGTACTTGTCTGATCAATCACACTGTTCAATTCAATAGTTCTTTTTTTATTTTTCGTTCGATGTCTTGAACCGCTTACTAATCACGTATACGTATAGTAGGCCCCCTTCGCCACTCCACGTCTGGCCCGTCTTGGTCTCGCTCACTTCGCCCGCCTATCGTATCGGTTCGGCTTCGTCCGTCAAGCGACAGCTTCACTATCGCTCATGACTGGTAGTTGTCTCTATCTCTATGTATATGTAGTAGTCGTAGTCGGCCTTTGTTAAGCTTCGCCAGAAGCGACTAGTCGCTTCCCGAATGCCTCTTTCTTGTACTAATTAATGTGTATGGTCTAGTCTTTCCAATGCCTCTTTCCTTGCCGCCAACGCACGCTAGATGGAGAGTAAGCAAGCTACCTTGCTTGCATTCGTTAAACGGTAGCTTCCGCGCCCTTCCTGCCTGCAGAAATTTATGTGAATGATCGTGTCTTCGACATCAATTTCAGTCTGATTAGATATGTCATTGAAACAAATCTGTTTTGTCTTTGTTTTATTTTCGGATGATAAGGATGAGCCAGCCGATCCTAACATAATTTTGGAGGAGCCGGACGACGAAGCCTCCAAATCTGATAAGGATGTCTCCGACGCGACCGGACTGCAACTATATATGGGGTCCGGAGGGAAAAAAAAGATATGCTGTTTCCTATCAGTCCCAAGCGGATACCCCCCAGCTTCCACGGTCCGCTTACCGAGGAAGAGATGCGGGAGGACCCAGGGCCAGAGCAAGTTGGGTTGGGGTATAGAGCCGTAAGCGCGGTGGGGGTGACAGAGGATGTGCTCGTACGGTTCATAGTTGGGTATGATATTCTCGTGGATTGTTGGGAACGTCCTCTATATTCGAAATATGCCTTTCTAGGAGCATTACGATCTGCAGCTCAAATGGTCTCTTATGAAGTCTCTATTGGTCTTATTCTTATTGTGCGCCTTGTGAGCACGTTTGGATCCGCGAAGGCAATCGCTCGGATCTTCCCCTAACCCAACCCGGGAACGGACCGGAGGGAACCGCAGCATGAGGAATGTCCGCGTCTCGTCGCAAGGCTCGTTTTGAGTTTTGGGTCATAGGGCGGGCAGTCCGGGGCACAAGGGTCCTGGTACTACCCAGGTGCGAAGAACCCCGGAGGTGACTGCAATGAGAAAAAATGTCACTCACCGGCCTAAACGACGAGCAAACACTCGAACGTGAGAGCAAGGGATCACCCAACGAATGGACGAGCTCCAAGGAGGGAGGCAAGAACCATGCTTTCAGAGAAGTGGCGGTCCGAATCCACTCTGACAAAAGAAAATAACTGACTAAGCCGTAAGGGGGGCTCCACACGGGACGGGGCCAAGGCCTTCATGTATGGGTGACAGATCGGCCATAGGAGTACTCCGGGATATACACCAGGGCAACTAATGTCGAGCATACGATGATGCCGCCCGTTTTCATTTCGTGAAAGTCCCCGGCAGAGGAAAGGGCTGTAGGTGATGGCGCGTTCTGCTTCTTAGGGCTAGGGCGATGAAATCGTTCCTATGGGATCGTGCGTGGCAGCTGGTATAGATGATGATGAAAGGCGGGCCGCTTGAACCGGGACCTATTCTCATAATAGGCAGCAAGCAAAGCTAAATAGGAAAGGGGGCGACGCTGCCTTTTTCGTCAAAATAAAAAAGGGTGGAATGTGGAGCTAATATGGCTGGCTACAAGTATAGCCAAAGAAAGATGAGACGAGACGGACTGTCAGAGGACGCAGCGGGACTACCAGGGGAAAGCCCGCCCCCGCTAGCTAACATAGATATCTATTCTCGGTGCGCATATTCGAGATTTAGAATCTCTTTCCGACCAGGCCAGGCCGAATCGGGCCACCACTTGGGATGGGAATGGCTCAGCCCACATGCATCATTTGATGAAAGCACTCCAGTCCAGTCGCCTCCGATCAGTGGCTTGTCAACCACCGGACCGTAGCTCCTCACCGAATGCCCCTGCGTTGGGGCAACACAGCACATGACTAGTTCGCTCAAGGACCACACCCTCTCGAGAGCAGGATGCCGGCCGAGATGGAGCACCAACCTAGACTTTCCTTGGGCTTGCCCCAATACAATAAAGGGCGGGCGCCGAAAAGGAAGCAGTGACGCCTTTTCGACGAAAGCTTCGCTTGCTTGGTAGGCGCTGCTTACTCACCCTACTCCCTTAGACAATGCAATGCTCTGAACACGAAAGTTTGCAGTTCAGCCCTCTTCTCCCATGCAGAGTCGCAGGCAGCGCCTCGGATAAAAGCACGGACGAGCCACATGCAGGGAAACTTGCACGTGTGGTTCTGGCCGGGGACCCCGGTATACTGTACTAATATGTGTAGGTCCCTGTAATTCGAGTGAGATTGTCATGGCGCAAAAGCAGATATGGTCCGGTATTCCCTTGTTCCCCGTATTGGTTATGTTCCTTATTCCTCGTCTAGCAGAAACTAATAGAGCTCCGTCTGATCTCCCAGAAGCGGAAGCTGAATCAGTTGCAGGCTATAATGTAGAATATGCGCGGGATGCGATCCTTAATAGTTCACTGTTGGCGGAAGCCAATGTCTCGGGACTCATTCTGACTTAAACAAGGGGTGGGTCTTTACCAAACCAACTTCCAAATCCAAGATTTAGGGAAAAAAAGAGGGGCACTCTTCATTCGAAACTCATGAAGAGGTTTTTGCCTTTTTATCAAAAAGGGGAGTTGGGTAAAGCAAACTCCCTCCTTGGACGAGCACGGGGCTTAGTCAAGTAGAACCGGGTTGCGCTGCTTGATGCTCCGATCGAAAACAAATCAGTGGGGCCATGCCGGTACGACGGAATATGCGTTAGAAAGGTCAATCCCTCCCCCCCTTTCTTTTTTTTTAATGAAAAACCGGGCCGAACTTATATTATAAAAAGCAGCCCACCCGCTTCCATAGAACAATATCGCGGCAACGTAGACCTAAGTGGATTTATTGGATCCTGGGGAACCATCACAAGTACGGCCGGCCGGCCTATAGAACGAGAATGCCGTGTCGTCCAGCGGAGCTTAGAAGAAGGTGACTCGGAGCCTAAGGAAGGTGACTCGCGCAGACAGCTGACTCCTTTTCAATAGAAAGGAATAGCCAAACCTACCCAGCTGGCTGGTCAATCTCAGTGATCTTATCGGCCGGCAAAGCGGAGACGGACGACCACGGTCCCGACCTTACCAGCACCGTAGGTTTACTAATCAATGAAGCCCCTCAACCTACTATCTTTTCTTACAAACTCAACCAAGCCTAACCAAACCCCATGCTAACGACATGTTCTTGATATTGATTGAGTTGGAGGGAGTCAGAGACTACCACGGAATCCTTCCATAGTCACCCCGGTGACCTTCGTCACCAAAGCGTCACGACAGTTTCAAAGACCCCTCATCTCCAGTGGGGATCAGTCGGAGCACGTAGGAATGCCGACCACTACATAAGCCACGTCTGGCTGAGGCGAGCAGCAAGCGGGGGGGAGTCTTTTGAAGTACAAGAACGTTGGGGTGGGACGCTAGTACTTAAACTAGGGTTGCTTCTTAGCGCTAATCTTGCGTTTTCAGCAGTTAGTTGTAGCGCGCCTTCCCTCCTTCTCTCATTTCGGAAAGATTTGGCAGTATTTTCTTATGATGACCTGGTCGAGAGAGTACGAAACATCGGTGTAAAAGATTGAGTGGGATGGTTATGGTTATAGTAAGGGGCGAACCAAGTGCTTGCGCGAAGAAGCGAATCAATCAGAATGGAGACAAGGAGAGGCGAAACTCAACTAAAATGGAAAAGGGAACTCGACTATCATGAGCGAAGTGAGGGAATTCCTTCTGATTGGGTCCCTTAGGGGAGAGACAGAAGGTATTATTAAATAGAATCAGATCTTTGACGATCCAGTATTAGCTAGTAAGTGTATGGACTCAGACTTTGATGACTCCCTAGTGGCCAGGGAAGCGTTAGCTTCACCCTTTGAACGTCTCATTTACTCTCTCTAGCTCTCGACTTTACGTATAGGAATTTAAGGTACATTGGTCGATGAAAGTGAACATCTATCTTATCTTACGCCACTTACTCTAGCTTTACTTTGTGGAAGACGTCCGATTGAATGATCTCCAGTGGGTTCTATTACCATGTGTACCCAGCCTGCTTCCTTCTTTTTTACCAGCCTCTCTGCTTCTGTCAGTATAGAGGAAAGTCTTCAATCCAAATAAAAAAAGGAAAAAAAAAGATACCTAGCATGACACATCAGCTACGCCATCAGAGCCTGTCCACTTGCTAGTCAGGAAAAAGAACCGCTCCGTTCCGTGGGCTTCTTTCGCAGCTCTCTTCACGCTCGCTTTACGAGTGCAACCAAGTTCAATAAACTGTGAATGCTAATTTAATTCATAGACTATGCTGGTTTCTATCTAAGAGTCCTGTGAGACGCTTTCCTTCTCATACACATCTGAAGGAACGTTTGATCATCAGCATTAGAGAGTTTTGCAGGTCCTTGAGAGAACGTTATCCAGCCACCATACCATGGTCTGAGGTGAAAGAAATTGGTCCTGGTCCATAAAACGAAAGGTGCTGGGCAAGCGCAGAGAAGTCGTCTGAAGGGGAGTTCCATAGGAATGTTCAACTTCGATCAACCTTGGTCCCATGCCTAAAAAAGAAAGAAGGTAAAAAATAGGGGTGATATAATCCACTGCTCGCCTAAGAATGTACTGACGTAATCCCTACTATGGCTTCCCGAAGGATCCAGCAGCTAAGAGGGTCCGAGCCATAACGGATTGATGTGACCGTAGCGGCGACTGGAATCGATCTGAATGAGGCAGTTATGGGACTTATCTTATCTAACATAAAATATATATATTATATATGGAGGAAGGATTCAAAAAAGGTGGGGGTCAAGGTGTATAATACGAGCTCCACTTTCAGGCAATGAGCTAGC